>NW_027122672.1:1566440-1837125 GCF_030686945.1 Centruroides vittatus
AAACAAAATAAATATATTGAAGAATATAAAAACATGAAAATTATACTGTAGAAGTAAATTTAGTATCAAAAACGTTCGATTCAGCACGACACAGTCCGACTGAAAATCGTTCCACTTTTCGGCCATTCCACTTACCGACGTTTTACTTATCGACGCTCTACTGTATATGCTCCAGAATTTAAATTTCTTATTAATGTGCCCTAATACATAAACTATAATTTCAAATATTTATCGATAAATAAATTAATATTAATCTTCAATATTAAAAACAGAAACTTGGAATTTATGAAATTATTAGAATTTTTTTAACTTTTATTTATATGACAATATATTCAAATAATCATCTATAATTATGACAATATATAGAAGGTACTACTTTAAATTTCATTTAGTCATAATAAGCTTTGTAAGACAACTCAACGTTTATATCCTGTCATGGCTCATTTGCTGGCTTCTTATGAATTCTATTGTTTGTCTCTTGTAGAAATTTCTTTCCCAACCATTCCTCCTTGGGTGGTGGTAACTAATCCCTTTAAAACAAAAGAGAGGAATGTGACTCTGAGGGCTGTGTCATCGAACAACGGGCATTCTTTGCTAAAATATTACAATAATATTGAACATTTTTATTGGGTCATGTTAAAACAAGAACTTAATTGGGAAGATGTGCAAAAATCATTCGATCACATTAGTCAACATTTTCCAGATAGCAATATTTCCAAAAATGATCTTTTTAATGAAGTATCAGTATTAAAAAAATATATATTGATAAGGAAAAGGTTAAATATTGGGCATCAGCATAAAATCTCAACAGAGAACAAAAGGTAAAGTGTGGACATCTGACAAATCACAATTAAGTGTTAAGACTATAAAAGCAATATTATGTGTAAAATATAATTTAACAAATTCTTGTGAAAAATTTTATGACATTTTAAGCAAGGACAGCAATTTATTTAAAAAAAATTTACTTAAATGAGAAATATGTAAAAGAATAAAGAGTTTTTAAAAATTCATAATAGTATATATGTTTATTATATTTGTAAATTTTAAAAAATGCAATACAATTTATGCGATTTTTTATGATAAAATTTTTTTGCTCTGGAATAATTTTTTTTAAACAAGACAACCCTTTCCCCTCTTCGTGAATTCTGTCCCGCTTTACCAATGTTAAAATCTGGTCACCTTAGGTATAAGTTGGCAGAAAGGCAAAGTTCAGTGGCTCTACTTGTTGCATCACTTGAATTTGAGTTTGATGTACCAGTTTTAAAAATTAAATTTTATATCTTTTAACAGATAAATTGGTGATAAATTCAAATATCATCATAATGTATTTAAAATTATGTACGATAAAAAGCAATTTGGCGAGAAAGTGATAGCATGTGATGGAGTTTATTGTGCACTTTTTCAACTATAATATATTAAAAAGCTTGCATCATATTAACATACAGTATTTATAAATCTATGTGAAATTAAAATATAAAGCTTAAAGACTTAATTTTTAATCGAAGCTTTTTTTGTTTGTTTAAGAAACAAAAAGATCTATAAAAAGAAAAAATTATCAATAGTATATAAGTGAACTAAAGAAATATTTATTAATACGATCCAAACAAAACTACTTTAGAAAGATAAAGAAACATATTTGTCTCTATATGGTTAAATAATTATTTACAGGGAAATTGCACGTTTAGAAACGGATATAGCCTAAAGAAACTCTGATTGAATTGATAAAACGGAGCACAATTTTCTACTCAAAATTGAAGAGAAAAATATAGAATATGAGCCCATTTCTCTTATAAAATTATTCGTTTTGATTACTGATAAACCTATTAAATATCGCGCTAAATATTATTCTTACCTGAAAAGATAAGAATCTTCGTAAAATTCTTCTTATTTGTTAAAATCGAAATATTTATTTATCATTTATAGTTCTGTTTAATAGGAAAACCGACAAACTGTTTTTCCTGAACGTAAAAAATGAATTGAACGAGTATATTATTTGACAAAATTACGAACAAATCGAATTACCGTACTTTACGGGCTATAAGACGCACTTTTTTTTTCAAAAAATTGCCTCCAAAATTCAGGTGCATCTTATAGGTATTTTTTTTTTTAAAATTGTTTAAAAATTAAGGTGCGTTTATAGTCCGTAAAATACGGTAATTTTAATTTATTATCTATATTAAAAAAAGAAACTAATTTCATAAAAATATTTTGAATTTTTAACAGATTATAATACACGTGGAAAGAGACGTTTATGAGTTCTTTAATTTAGGTTATAATGAAAGCAATTACTAGCCGTAGGACATTGTCACTGACTCAGTTATTCCTAGAACGTGACGTCACACCAAGGATGAGGTCGTGTTGTTCTAATTAGCGCCACCTGTATACTTTAGCGGTTACTTGTTCACTCGTCAGATGCCTCGTGTCTGTGGAGAAGTAAGCAGTGTTACTGAAGTTGTCTTTGTGTTCATCGCATCTACAAATTTCATCGTATCGATTATTAAGTTTTTATTTGAAGACTTCGAAAGTTGGTAAGTAATTTAGAAATATCGCGGTTATTTGTTTATTTCAGTTAGTATTACTTACTTAATTTTGTTGTAATATTAATCTTTAATTAGGTCGTTAATTAAGATCTGAGACATAATTTTCATGATTATATCTATTGATAAGCGGAAATGAAGTTTTCTAAATTTCTTTACTATTCGTTTCCACGTGGTTTCGTATATGCTTTTTAGTACATGATTGCTTTTCTCCACGTAATGTGTCTCTCAATAAATGTGATGATTAACTTCAGTATAATTTATAATTAAGAAAGACGATTTTTTTTCTGTTGTGTAGAATAGATTACTACAGATATAATCGATTAGAATTTTCGAAAATTGAACGATATACATTTATTAAAATGAAAATTTGTGTTATTTCTGTATACGAGTATAATTTAAGAAATAAAATTAAAATTTGGTTTGAGTCTTTTATTCTGCGAGAGATTAGAATACCGAATACCACGTGCATGGATTGTAAAGTTCAGCACGTGCTTCTCTTCGGTTCTTACGATAAGTTGCCGTATTCTATAGAGTTAGTGGAAGAAACGACGAAGATTAAAATTGCTTGTAAATTAGTTTGTAATTAATTTAATTAATGTTGTTGTTATTTATTTTTTAGATTTTGAAAATGGCTTCGGGGGGTTTTGATCCCGATCGAGTTTTTCCGATTCCTCCTCGAGGTATGTTTTGTTTCAATGAAGACCATTCACCTATTATCCCCGATATTTATTTATACAGTTCGAATCCAAGCAATCATGAAATACCATTTGAGCCATTTCCACGGCCGATTTATCCAGGATATCCACGTAGGAGGAGAGTCAATCCATATTCTCGATTTGCTGGAATGGAGATAGATGGTAATCCGCCTATACCACGGGAACCGTTTCCGCAGCCAATTTATTTAGAATTGCCAAACGAAGGAATCAATCCATTTTCTCGATTTGCTGGTGGTTGTGAAATAGATGAGATAGATGGAAATCCTCCTGTACCACGGGAACTATGTCCAGACGAATTTCGTTTTGAATTGCCAAAGGAAGGAATCAATCCAAAGGCTGGTTTTAAAGTGGATATAGGGCCTCCTATACCATTTGAGTTATTTTTAAAGCATCAAAATACTTGTCAAGTAGAGAAGAATGAAGCTTTCTTCATTTCTTTTTATTCATTTTTAGAGACAATAATGTTAACACCAACGCAATTAATGACATATAACTTTCCAATGCAATCCTTTGCCAAAGCTTTTCGTGGTGAAATTAATGCAGATTCTTCAATAGAAATATGTGCTCGTTGCCGCTCCGAATATAATAGAATTATCGATGATCCTGAGGATATCTGTCTTTACCACCCTAAAAAAGCGATTCCTGTTCCCCCATTTGACACACTCTATCGGCTTCATCCATGTTGCGGTACTGAAAAAGGAAGTACTGGCTGCACTTTTAACAATTTTCATGTATCAAGTTCAAAGTGCCGGGTGAATGATGATTTTCTAAACACAGCTGATTATGATTTTACAGAAAAGAACATAGTCGTTCTGGACACAGAGATGTGTTACACTAAATTGGGTCTGGAAATAACTAAGGTAACTCTCTTATCATTTGATGGAAGTTTATTATTCGAGACATATGTGCAACCAAAATCACTTATAATTGATTATAACACAGAGTACAGTGGCATCACTGCAGAAATGCTTGAAAAGAAAAAGACACTTCAATTTGAAGAAGTGCAAGCATTATTATTAACTATTATTAACAAAGACACCATTATAATTGGGCATGGACTGGAAAATGACCTGCAAGCTTTACATTTTATCCATACAAAAATTGTAGATACTTCTGTAATATTTCGTACTGAACCTGGATTTCCTTTTCGCCCATCATTGAAATGTTTATCAGAGAAATTTTTAGGACAAGTCATTCAGAAAGATACTCACGATAGCAGAGAAGATTGCCGAGTTTGTCTTGATCTTCTTATGCTTAAATGGTCTTGGAGTGATTTTTGCTTAGGTCTATGCAATTGCCCTAATGTATATCATGAAGTTTTTAATCCCCCTATTAAGATATAAGTTTAAGATGTTTCAGTAACTGTCACATCAACTAGTCATTTATTTTGTATTTCATAGTTTTACTTATAAATACTTTATTTATATAAAATGTGGTTAAAGATTTTAATAGATTTTAAATAAATCATATACTTATGTAAATACGAAGTTTTATATGTATATAAAGGATCATTGTTATATATACAGTGATAATCTATTGAATAACAGTGCTGTTTTGTATAATTTTCTAAACGTTTTGTCATGTATTTTATAAAATCTGTAATTTTATTTTTAAAATTTGTATATTGTGAATCACGCACAATGTCAATTTTATTTGACAAGTACAAACTATATTTTTGTAATGAACTACAGACATTGTAGAAGTGATCAATCTACATTTTTGTATTATTTCACTACGTGCAAAACTGATTCGACCTAGATTAAAATTTATTTTTTTGTGATGATGTGTGTACAACCATCAATATATTCTGTTCAAATTGTAACAAGTGCAATGCATTAAAACTTTTTAGCAGATATACATTCGTAGTTTGATTATTTATATTTTTTAAACGATTGATTACAGAAACTTATATTTTGTAATACGTTTAATGCGTTCTGTTAAATAAAACAGAGTCGTAGCTTACAACACATTAAATTTTTAAAGAATATTTGAATAAATTATTTATAAAATTAGGTAATAATTGTAATTTCTTACGTCAAGAAAAAATGCACTCTTGTAATAAGAACATGTAGTAAAAACTCGATTATCCGATCTTTGTGGAACTAGCGGTTATTAGGATTATTCAGAAACTCTTTTTGTATTTTGGGTTTTAATAAACAACGGATGTGACAACAAGGAATACATGTAACTTGAGGCGTTAACCTTAAAACATGGCACAATAAAGTTACATGGAGAATTTAGTCTGTATACACAGCGCTACGTGTTTTATTGTAACTTTCGGATAATCGAGTTTCTATTGTATTTCTACACTGCATATTTTGACATTTAGAAACATTTTTAAATCAGCAACAAGGTGCATAACTTTCGTGGTAAATTTAAAATTGTATGTGGCGCCATCTGTTATGAGATTTCATTATAAAATGTTTAATTATTATAAATTTGCAAATAGCTTAATTTTGAGGGTACAGATGAGTTTTATAAAAAGTTGTAAATTCTAATAACGAATAAATTTATAAGTCCTACTCCTATCGACATATGACATGACTCTATTTCCCCATCCCCTTGATCTTTGATTACCAAACTTTAATAGCATTAATGTCCGTTATACACAAGCTACTATGCCAAATTTCGTTAATCATTACTCCATCCTGGGATATTAAACTTAATAGACGCCAACACACCTACACGGATGCTTATACACATAATCACAGAATTCAATTTTTCTGTGGACGCCATTATATATATATATATATTCATTTTAATCAGAGTTTTAGAACATTTTTCTTTATTTTTTATTCCTTCTCACTTCTAGAACTTTCTTTTCTGACTCTTTTCTCTTAGGTGGTGAGGGCGGCGGTTAATGGAACTACAGGAAACAAAAAAAATAAAGAGGTAGTGAAGATTAAGAAAAAATACAATTTCTTGTAAGACTATACATTTACTTGAGTCTTTCTCCTTCAGTCCCTTCACACGCTATTCAGAGGCAATAGCAAATCATACGGTGGAACTGACCTTTTATTGGAGGCTACTTGTCCACCTTCCAATGTAAAACAGTTATAGAGTTTTCTAGCGGTAGCATACGTATTCATTAAAATAATAATTACATTTAAAGGGACTGAAGGAGAAAGACTCAAGTAAATGTACAGTCTTACAAGAAATTGTATTTTTTCTTAATTGTGAATTCGTCCCGGCAAATTTTTAAATGTAATTATTATTTTAATGAATACGTATGCTACTGCTAGATCCTTTGCTTGAAATCTTTATGACGTAAATCTATAGGCCCGTGCCAAAATAGCGTAACCAGAAATTAATTGTATGATAACGTAATTTGAATTCTTTCTTAGAATAAATATATATTTAATATATCAGTAAACACTAAACATGCTGGCCTAACGTAAGCTACGTATGAATAATCTATATCGTAATAATTATATAAATTATTTACTACAGCATCCACTCTATGATTTATTTATTTATCTAACATCTCGGAAAACTTTTTTGTAGAAACGTCGATTAACGATATTTTCTTTATGATAAAACATTGGTACAGTCGTTTTCATATTTTTTCTCAGGGAAGTAAACAGTTTTTCAAGAGACAGATCACGCGCATACCTCTAAACAGCTGTCGTCTTATTTGGAACAGACCTGAAACACATTTACAAGTCTAGGAATTTTAGTGATATAATATTCAAATTAATTACGAAACTTGATATTTGTATATTACAATATTATTTACTGTTTATAACTCGCAGAACAGTTTGGAAACTCATAATTAATCGGGTTCTAACGGTTTCTTACTATAAATTCGTCACTTGAAAAGCAGTTAATTAAACTTATACTTTCGTTAAATAATATAAATGTTGCGGCGATCTAATTTTGTAAAAATATAATAGTAATAATAATAATATTATTATTTTTATAAGAATACATGGAATGAATAAGTTAACATCATGCAAATTTTGAAAGAACTTATATTTAAAGAAAAACTATTTCAAACAAAAAAATATTTATAGTAGAGCGTCGATAAGTGGAACCAATTGGGGACTGGGGTCCTTCCAGTTAATGATTTGTTCCAGTTTCCGACTTTGTACGAAAAAATACATTAACCTGTCCTATGTTCAAATTTTTCTTTGTTGCGTATCGCTTCCTGTTGAATTTTTCTCCGTTGCGTGTCGCTTTGTGTACAATTTTCGTCGATTTTAAGCCTAACGAAAATTTTTATAATAATCATCGAGGCTATCGTATTGTTAAAAATTATTTCTGCATTTTGTACAAACAAAATAAATATATTAAAGAATATAAAAACATGAAAATTATACTTTAGAAGTAAATTTAGTATCAAAAACGTTCGATTCAGCACGACACAGTCCGACTGAAAATCGTTCCACTTTTCGGCCATTCCACTTACCGACGTTTTACTTATCGACGCTCTACTGTATATGCTCCAGAATTTAAATTTCTTATTAATGTGCCCTAATACATAAACTATAATTTCAAATATTTATCGATAAATAAATTAATATTAATCTTCAATATTAAAAACAGAAACTTGGAATTTATGAAATTATTAGAATTTTTTTAACTTTTATTTATATGACAATATATTCAAATAATCATCTATAATTATGACAATATATAGAAGGTACTACTTTAAATTTCATTTAGTCATAATAAGCTTTGTAAGACAACTCAACGTTTATATCCTGTCATGGCTCATTTGCTGGCTTCTTATGAATTCTATTGTTTGTCTCTTGTAGAAATTTCTTTCCCAACCATTCCTCCTTGGGTGGTGGTAACTAATCCCTTTAAAACAAAAGAGAGGAATGTGACTCTGAGGGCTGTGTCATCGAACAACGGGCATTCTTTGCTAAAATATTACAATAATATTGAACATTTTTATTGGGTCATGTTAAAACAAGAACTTAATTGGGAAGATGTGCAAAAATCATTCGATCACATTAGTCAACATTTTCCAGATAGCAATATTTCCAAAAATGATCTTTTTAATGAAGTATCAGTATTAAAAAAATATATATTGATAAGGAAAAGGTTAAATATTGGGCATCAGCATAAAATCTCAACAGAGAACAAAAGGTAAAGTGTGGACATCTGACAAATCACAATTAAGTGTTAAGACTATAAAAGCAATATTATGTGTAAAATATAATTTAACAAATTCTTGTGAAAAATTTTATGACATTTTAAGCAAGGACAGCAATTTATTTAAAAAAAATTTACTTAAATGAGAAATATGTAAAAGAATAAAGAGTTTTTAAAAATTCATAATAGTATATATGTTTATTATATTTGTAAATTTTAAAAAATGCAATACAATTTATGCGATTTTTTATGATAAAATTTTTTTGCTCTGGAATAATTTTTTTTAAACAAGACAACCCTTTCCCCTCTTCGTGAATTCTGTCCCGCTTTACCAATGTTAAAATCTGGTCACCTTAGGTATAAGTTGGCAGAAAGGCAAAGTTCAGTGGCTCTACTTGTTGCATCACTTGAATTTGAGTTTGATGTACCAGTTTTAAAAATTAAATTTTATATCTTTTAACAGATAAATTGGTGATAAATTCAAATATCATCATAATGTATTTAAAATTATGTACGATAAAAAGCAATTTGGCGAGAAAGTGATAGCATGTGATGGAGTTTATTGTGCACTTTTTCAACTATAATATATTAAAAAGCTTGCATCATATTAACATACAGTATTTATAAATCTATGTGAAATTAAAATATAAAGCTTAAAGACTTAATTTTTAATCGAAGCTTTTTTTGTTTGTTTAAGAAACAAAAAGATCTATAAAAAGAAAAAATTATCAATAGTATATAAGTGAACTAAAGAAATATTTATTAATACGATCCAAACAAAACTACTTTAGAAAGATAAAGAAACATATTTGTCTCTATATGGTTAAATAATTATTTACAGGGAAATTGCACGTTTAGAAACGGATATAGCCTAAAGAAACTCTGATTGAATTGATAAAACGGAGCACAATTTTCTACTCAAAATTGAAGAGAAAAATATAGAATATGAGCCCATTTCTCTTATAAAATTATTCGTTTTGATTACTGATAAACCTATTAAATATCGCGCTAAATATTATTCTTACCTGAAAAGATAAGAATCTTCGTAAAATTCTTCTTATTTGTTAAAATCGAAATATTTATTTATCATTTATAGTTCTGTTTAATAGGAAAACCGACAAACTGTTTTTCCTGAACGTAAAAAATGAATTGAACGAGTATATTATTTGACAAAATTACGAACAAATCGAATTACCGTACTTTACGGGCTATAAGACGCACTTTTTTTTTCAAAAAATTGCCTCCAAAATTCAGGTGCATCTTATAGGTATTTTTTTTTTTAAAATTGTTTAAAAATTAAGGTGCGTTTATAGTCCGTAAAATACGGTAATTTTAATTTATTATCTATATTAAAAAAAGAAACTAATTTCATAAAAATATTTTGAATTTTTAACAGATTATAATACACGTGGAAAGAGACGTTTATGAGTTCTTTAATTTAGGTTATAATGAAAGCAATTACTAGCCGTAGGACATTGTCACTGACTCAGTTATTCCTAGAACGTGACGTCACACCAAGGATGAGGTCGTGTTGTTCTAATTAGCGCCACCTGTATACTTTAGCGGTTACTTGTTCACTCGTCAGATGCCTCGTGTCTGTGGAGAAGTAAGCAGTGTTACTGAAGTTGTCTTTGTGTTCATCGCATCTACAAATTTCATCGTATCGATTATTAAGTTTTTATTTGAAGACTTCGAAAGTTGGTAAGTAATTTAGAAATATCGCGGTTATTTGTTTATTTCAGTTAGTATTACTTACTTAATTTTGTTGTAATATTAATCTTTAATTAGGTCGTTAATTAAGATCTGAGACATAATTTTCATGATTATATCTATTGATAAGCGGAAATGAAGTTTTCTAAATTTCTTTACTATTCGTTTCCACGTGGTTTCGTATATGCTTTTTAGTACATGATTGCTTTTCTCCACGTAATGTGTCTCTCAATAAATGTGATGATTAACTTCAGTATAATTTATAATTAAGAAAGACGATTTTTTTTCTGTTGTGTAGAATAGATTACTACAGATATAATCGATTAGAATTTTCGAAAATTGAACGATATACATTTATTAAAATGAAAATTTGTGTTATTTCTGTATACGAGTATAATTTAAGAAATAAAATTAAAATTTGGTTTGAGTCTTTTATTCTGCGAGAGATTAGAATACCGAATACCACGTGCATGGATTGTAAAGTTCAGCACGTGCTTCTCTTCGGTTCTTACGATAAGTTGCCGTATTCTATAGAGTTAGTGGAAGAAACGACGAAGATTAAAATTGCTTGTAAATTAGTTTGTAATTAATTTAATTAATGTTGTTGTTATTTATTTTTTAGATTTTGAAAATGGCTTCGGGGGGTTTTGATCCCGATCGAGTTTTTCCGATTCCTCCTCGAGGTATGTTTTGTTTCAATGAAGACCATTCACCTATTATCCCCGATATTTATTTATACAGTTCGAATCCAAGCAATCATGAAATACCATTTGAGCCATTTCCACGGCCGATTTATCCAGGATATCCACGTAGGAGGAGAGTCAATCCATATTCTCGATTTGCTGGAATGGAGATAGATGGTAATCCGCCTATACCACGGGAACCGTTTCCGCAGCCAATTTATTTAGAATTGCCAAACGAAGGAATCAATCCATTTTCTCGATTTGCTGGTGGTTGTGAAATAGATGAGATAGATGGAAATCCTCCTGTACCACGGGAACTATGTCCAGACGAATTTCGTTTTGAATTGCCAAAGGAAGGAATCAATCCAAAGGCTGGTTTTAAAGTGGATATAGGGCCTCCTATACCATTTGAGTTATTTTTAAAGCATCAAAATACTTGTCAAGTAGAGAAGAATGAAGCTTTCTTCATTTCTTTTTATTCATTTTTAGAGACAATAATGTTAACACCAACGCAATTAATGACATATAACTTTCCAATGCAATCCTTTGCCAAAGCTTTTCGTGGTGAAATTAATGCAGATTCTTCAATAGAAATATGTGCTCGTTGCCGCTCCGAATATAATAGAATTATCGATGATCCTGAGGATATCTGTCTTTACCACCCTAAAAAAGCGATTCCTGTTCCCCCATTTGACACACTCTATCGGCTTCATCCATGTTGCGGTACTGAAAAAGGAAGTACTGGCTGCACTTTTAACAATTTTCATGTATCAAGTTCAAAGTGCCGGGTGAATGATGATTTTCTAAACACAGCTGATTATGATTTTACAGAAAAGAACATAGTCGTTCTGGACACAGAGATGTGTTACACTAAATTGGGTCTGGAAATAACTAAGGTAACTCTCTTATCATTTGATGGAAGTTTATTATTCGAGACATATGTGCAACCAAAATCACTTATAATTGATTATAACACAGAGTACAGTGGCATCACTGCAGAAATGCTTGAAAAGAAAAAGACACTTCAATTTGAAGAAGTGCAAGCATTATTATTAACTATTATTAACAAAGACACCATTATAATTGGGCATGGACTGGAAAATGACCTGCAAGCTTTACATTTTATCCATACAAAAATTGTAGATACTTCTGTAATATTTCGTACTGAACCTGGATTTCCTTTTCGCCCATCATTGAAATGTTTATCAGAGAAATTTTTAGGACAAGTCATTCAGAAAGATACTCACGATAGCAGAGAAGATTGCCGAGTTTGTCTTGATCTTCTTATGCTTAAATGGTCTTGGAGTGATTTTTGCTTAGGTCTATGCAATTGCCCTAATGTATATCATGAAGTTTTTAATCCCCCTATTAAGATATAAGTTTAAGATGTTTCAGTAACTGTCACATCAACTAGTCATTTATTTTGTATTTCATAGTTTTACTTATAAATACTTTATTTATATAAAATGTGGTTAAAGATTTTAATAGATTTTAAATAAATCATATACTTATGTAAATACGAAGTTTTATATGTATATAAAGGATCATTGTTATATATACAGTGATAATCTATTGAATAACAGTGCTGTTTTGTATAATTTTCTAAACGTTTTGTCATGTATTTTATAAAATCTGTAATTTTATTTTTAAAATTTGTATATTGTGAATCACGCACAATGTCAATTTTATTTGACAAGTACAAACTATATTTTTGTAATGAACTACAGACATTGTAGAAGTGATCAATCTACATTTTTGTATTATTTCACTACGTGCAAAACTGATTCGACCTAGATTAAAATTTATTTTTTTGTGATGATGTGTGTACAACCATCAATATATTCTGTTCAAATTGTAACAAGTGCAATGCATTAAAACTTTTTAGCAGATATACATTCGTAGTTTGATTATTTATATTTTTTAAACGATTGATTACAGAAACTTATATTTTGTAATACGTTTAATGCGTTCTGTTAAATAAAACAGAGTCGTAGCTTACAACACATTAAATTTTTAAAGAATATTTGAATAAATTATTTATAAAATTAGGTAATAATTGTAATTTCTTACGTCAAGAAAAAATGCACTCTTGTAATAAGAACATGTAGTAAAAACTCGATTATCCGATCTTTGTGGAACTAGCGGTTATTAGGATTATTCAGAAACTCTTTTTGTATTTTGGGTTTTAATAAACAACGGATGTGACAACAAGGAATACATGTAACTTGAGGCGTTAACCTTAAAACATGGCACAATAAAGTTACATGGAGAATTTAGTCTGTATACACAGCGCTACGTGTTTTATTGTAACTTTCGGATAATCGAGTTTCTATTGTATTTCTACACTGCATATTTTGACATTTAGAAACATTTTTAAATCAGCAACAAGGTGCATAACTTTCGTGGTAAATTTAAAATTGTATGTGGCGCCATCTGTTATGAGATTTCATTATAAAATGTTTAATTATTATAAATTTGCAAATAGCTTAATTTTGAGGGTACAGATGAGTTTTATAAAAAGTTGTAAATTCTAATAACGAATAAATTTATAAGTCCTACTCCTATCGACATATGACATGACTCTATTTCCCCATCCCCTTGATCTTTGATTACCAAACTTTAATAGCATTAATGTCCGTTATACACAAGCTACTATGCCAAATTTCGTTAATCATTACTCCATCCTGGGATATTAAACTTAATAGACGCCAACACACCTACACGGATGCTTATACACATAATCACAGAATTCAATTTTTCTGTGGACGCCATTATATATATATATATATTCATTTTAATCAGAGTTTTAGAACATTTTTCTTTATTTTTTATTCCTTCTCACTTCTAGAACTTTCTTTTCTGACTCTTTTCTCTTAGGTGGTGAGGGCGGCGGTTAATGGAACTACAGGAAACAAAAAAAATAAAGAGGTAGTGAAGATTAAGAAAAAATACAATTTCTTGTAAGACTATACATTTACTTGAGTCTTTCTCCTTCAGTCCCTTCACACGCTATTCAGAGGCAATAGCAAATCATACGGTGGAACTGACCTTTTATTGGAGGCTACTTGTCCACCTTCCAATGTAAAACAGTTATAGAGTTTTCTAGCGGTAGCATACGTATTCATTAAAATAATAATTACATTTAAAGGGACTGAAGGAGAAAGACTCAAGTAAATGTACAGTCTTACAAGAAATTGTATTTTTTCTTAATTGTGAATTCGTCCCGGCAAATTTTTAAATGTAATTATTATTTTAATGAATACGTATGCTACTGCTAGATCCTTTGCTTGAAATCTTTATGACGTAAATCTATAGGCCCGTGCCAAAATAGCGTAACCAGAAATTAATTGTATGATAACGTAATTTGAATTCTTTCTTAGAATAAATATATATTTAATATATCAGTAAACACTAAACATGCTGGCCTAACGTAAGCTACGTATGAATAATCTATATCGTAATAATTATATAAATTATTTACTACAGCATCCACTCTATGATTTATTTATTTATCTAACATCTCGGAAAACTTTTTTGTAGAAACGTCGATTAACGATATTTTCTTTATGATAAAACATTGGTACAGTCGTTTTCATATTTTTTCTCAGGGAAGTAAACAGTTTTTCAAGAGACAGATCACGCGCATACCTCTAAACAGCTGTCGTCTTATTTGGAACAGACCTGAAACACATTTACAAGTCTAGGAATTTTAGTGATATAATATTCAAATTAATTACGAAACTTGATATTTGTATATTACAATATTATTTACTGTTTATAACTCGCAGAACAGTTTGGAAACTCATAATTAATCGGGTTCTAACGGTTTCTTACTATAAATTCGTCACTTGAAAAGCAGTTAATTAAACTTATACTTTCGTTAAATAATATAAATGTTGCGGCGATCTAATTTTGTAAAAATATAATAGTAATAATAATAATATTATTATTTTTATAAGAATACATGGAATGAATAAGTTAACATCATGCAAATTTTGAAAGAACTTATATTTAAAGAAAAACTATTTCAAACAAAAAAATATTTATAGTAGAGCGTCGATAAGTGGAACCAATTGGGGACTGGGGTCCTTCCAGTTAATGATTTGTTCCAGTTTCCGACTTTGTACGAAAAAATACATTAACCTGTCCTATGTTCAAATTTTTCTTTGTTGCGTATCGCTTCCTGTTGAATTTTTCTCCGTTGCGTGTCGCTTTGTGTACAATTTTCGTCGATTTTAAGCCTAACGAAAATTTTTATAATAATCATCGAGGCTATCGTATTGTTAAAAATTATTTCTGCATTTTGTACAAACAAAATAAATATATTAAAGAATATAAAAAACATGAAAATTATACTTTAGAAGTAAATTTAGTATCAAAAACGTTCGATTCAGCACGACACAGTCCGACTGAAAATCGTTCCACTTTTCGGCCATTCCACTTACCGACGTTTTACTTATCGACGCTCTACTGTATATGCTCCAGAATTTAAATTTCTTATTAATGTGCCCTAATACATAAACTATAATTTCAAATATTTATCGATAAATAAATTAATATTAATCTTCAATATTAAAAACAGAAACTTGGAATTTATGAAATTATTAGAATTTTTTTAACTTTTATTTATATGACAATATATTCAAATAATCATCTATAATTATGACAATATATAGAAGGTACTACTTTAAATTTCATTTAGTCATAATAAGCTTTGTAAGACAACTCAACGTTTATATCCTGTCATGGCTCATTTGCTGGCTTCTTATGAATTCTATTGTTTGTCTCTTGTAGAAATTTCTTTCCCAACCATTCCTCCTTGGGTGGTGGTAACTAATCCCTTTAAAACAAAAGAGAGGAATGTGACTCTGAGGGCTGTGTCATCGAACAACGGGCATTCTTTGCTAAAATATTACAATAATATTGAACATTTTTATTGGGTCATGTTAAAACAAGAACTTAATTGGGAAGATGTGCAAAAATCATTCGATCACATTAGTCAACATTTTCCAGATAGCAATATTTCCAAAAATGATCTTTTTAATGAAGTATCAGTATTAAAAAAATATATATTGATAAGGAAAAGGTTAAATATTGGGCATCAGCATAAAATCTCAACAGAGAACAAAAGGTAAAGTGTGGACATCTGACAAATCACAATTAAGTGTTAAGACTATAAAAGCAATATTATGTGTAAAATATAATTTAACAAATTCTTGTGAAAAATTTTATGACATTTTAAGCAAGGACAGCAATTTATTTAAAAAAAATTTACTTAAATGAGAAATATGTAAAAGAATAAAGAGTTTTTAAAAATTCATAATAGTATATATGTTTATTATATTTGTAAATTTTAAAAAATGCAATACAATTTATGCGATTTTTTATGATAAAATTTTTTTGCTCTGGAATAATTTTTTTTAAACAAGACAACCCTTTCCCCTCTTCGTGAATTCTGTCCCGCTTTACCAATGTTAAAATCTGGTCACCTTAGGTATAAGTTGGCAGAAAGGCAAAGTTCAGTGGCTCTACTTGTTGCATCACTTGAATTTGAGTTTGATGTACCAGTTTTAAAAATTAAATTTTATATCTTTTAACAGATAAATTGGTGATAAATTCAAATATCATCATAATGTATTTAAAATTATGTACGATAAAAAGCAATTTGGCGAGAAAGTGATAGCATGTGATGGAGTTTATTGTGCACTTTTTCAACTATAATATATTAAAAAGCTTGCATCATATTAACATACAGTATTTATAAATCTATGTGAAATTAAAATATAAAGCTTAAAGACTTAATTTTTAATCGAAGCTTTTTTTGTTTGTTTAAGAAACAAAAAGATCTATAAAAAGAAAAAATTATCAATAGTATATAAGTGAACTAAAGAAATATTTATTAATACGATCCAAACAAAACTACTTTAGAAAGATAAAGAAACATATTTGTCTCTATATGGTTAAATAATTATTTACAGGGAAATTGCACGTTTAGAAACGGATATAGCCTAAAGAAACTCTGATTGAATTGATAAAACGGAGCACAATTTTCTACTCAAAATTGAAGAGAAAAATATAGAATATGAGCCCATTTCTCTTATAAAATTATTCGTTTTGATTACTGATAAACCTATTAAATATCGCGCTAAATATTATTCTTACCTGAAAAGATAAGAATCTTCGTAAAATTCTTCTTATTTGTTAAAATCGAAATATTTATTTATCATTTATAGTTCTGTTTAATAGGAAAACCGACAAACTGTTTTTCCTGAACGTAAAAAATGAATTGAACGAGTATATTATTTGACAAAATTACGAACAAATCGAATTACCGTACTTTACGGGCTATAAGACGCACTTTTTTTTTCAAAAAATTGCCTCCAAAATTCAGGTGCATCTTATAGGTATTTTTTTTTTTAAAATTGTTTAAAAATTAAGGTGCGTTTATAGTCCGTAAAATACGGTAATTTTAATTTATTATCTATATTAAAAAAAGAAACTAATTTCATAAAAATATTTTGAATTTTTAACAGATTATAATACACGTGGAAAGAGACGTTTATGAGTTCTTTAATTTAGGTTATAATGAAAGCAATTACTAGCCGTAGGACATTGTCACTGACTCAGTTATTCCTAGAACGTGACGTCACACCAAGGATGAGGTCGTGTTGTTCTAATTAGCGCCACCTGTATACTTTAGCGGTTACTTGTTCACTCGTCAGATGCCTCGTGTCTGTGGAGAAGTAAGCAGTGTTACTGAAGTTGTCTTTGTGTTCATCGCATCTACAAATTTCATCGTATCGATTATTAAGTTTTTATTTGAAGACTTCGAAAGTTGGTAAGTAATTTAGAAATATCGCGGTTATTTGTTTATTTCAGTTAGTATTACTTACTTAATTTTGTTGTAATATTAATCTTTAATTAGGTCGTTAATTAAGATCTGAGACATAATTTTCATGATTATATCTATTGATAAGCGGAAATGAAGTTTTCTAAATTTCTTTACTATTCGTTTCCACGTGGTTTCGTATATGCTTTTTAGTACATGATTGCTTTTCTCCACGTAATGTGTCTCTCAATAAATGTGATGATTAACTTCAGTATAATTTATAATTAAGAAAGACGATTTTTTTTCTGTTGTGTAGAATAGATTACTACAGATATAATCGATTAGAATTTTCGAAAATTGAACGATATACATTTATTAAAATGAAAATTTGTGTTATTTCTGTATACGAGTATAATTTAAGAAATAAAATTAAAATTTGGTTTGAGTCTTTTATTCTGCGAGAGATTAGAATACCGAATACCACGTGCATGGATTGTAAAGTTCAGCACGTGCTTCTCTTCGGTTCTTACGATAAGTTGCCGTATTCTATAGAGTTAGTGGAAGAAACGACGAAGATTAAAATTGCTTGTAAATTAGTTTGTAATTAATTTAATTAATGTTGTTGTTATTTATTTTTTAGATTTTGAAAATGGCTTCGGGGGGTTTTGATCCCGATCGAGTTTTTCCGATTCCTCCTCGAGGTATGTTTTGTTTCAATGAAGACCATTCACCTATTATCCCCGATATTTATTTATACAGTTCGAATCCAAGCAATCATGAAATACCATTTGAGCCATTTCCACGGCCGATTTATCCAGGATATCCACGTAGGAGGAGAGTCAATCCATATTCTCGATTTGCTGGAATGGAGATAGATGGTAATCCGCCTATACCACGGGAACCGTTTCCGCAGCCAATTTATTTAGAATTGCCAAACGAAGGAATCAATCCATTTTCTCGATTTGCTGGTGGTTGTGAAATAGATGAGATAGATGGAAATCCTCCTGTACCACGGGAACTATGTCCAGACGAATTTCGTTTTGAATTGCCAAAGGAAGGAATCAATCCAAAGGCTGGTTTTAAAGTGGATATAGGGCCTCCTATACCATTTGAGTTATTTTTAAAGCATCAAAATACTTGTCAAGTAGAGAAGAATGAAGCTTTCTTCATTTCTTTTTATTCATTTTTAGAGACAATAATGTTAACACCAACGCAATTAATGACATATAACTTTCCAATGCAATCCTTTGCCAAAGCTTTTCGTGGTGAAATTAATGCAGATTCTTCAATAGAAATATGTGCTCGTTGCCGCTCCGAATATAATAGAATTATCGATGATCCTGAGGATATCTGTCTTTACCACCCTAAAAAAGCGATTCCTGTTCCCCCATTTGACACACTCTATCGGCTTCATCCATGTTGCGGTACTGAAAAAGGAAGTACTGGCTGCACTTTTAACAATTTTCATGTATCAAGTTCAAAGTGCCGGGTGAATGATGATTTTCTAAACACAGCTGATTATGATTTTACAGAAAAGAACATAGTCGTTCTGGACACAGAGATGTGTTACACTAAATTGGGTCTGGAAATAACTAAGGTAACTCTCTTATCATTTGATGGAAGTTTATTATTCGAGACATATGTGCAACCAAAATCACTTATAATTGATTATAACACAGAGTACAGTGGCATCACTGCAGAAATGCTTGAAAAGAAAAAGACACTTCAATTTGAAGAAGTGCAAGCATTATTATTAACTATTATTAACAAAGACACCATTATAATTGGGCATGGACTGGAAAATGACCTGCAAGCTTTACATTTTATCCATACAAAAATTGTAGATACTTCTGTAATATTTCGTACTGAACCTGGATTTCCTTTTCGCCCATCATTGAAATGTTTATCAGAGAAATTTTTAGGACAAGTCATTCAGAAAGATACTCACGATAGCAGAGAAGATTGCCGAGTTTGTCTTGATCTTCTTATGCTTAAATGGTCTTGGAGTGATTTTTGCTTAGGTCTATGCAATTGCCCTAATGTATATCATGAAGTTTTTAATCCCCCTATTAAGATATAAGTTTAAGATGTTTCAGTAACTGTCACATCAACTAGTCATTTATTTTGTATTTCATAGTTTTACTTATAAATACTTTATTTATATAAAATGTGGTTAAAGATTTTAATAGATTTTAAATAAATCATATACTTATGTAAATACGAAGTTTTATATGTATATAAAGGATCATTGTTATATATACAGTGATAATCTATTGAATAACAGTGCTGTTTTGTATAATTTTCTAAACGTTTTGTCATGTATTTTATAAAATCTGTAATTTTATTTTTAAAATTTGTATATTGTGAATCACGCACAATGTCAATTTTATTTGACAAGTACAAACTATATTTTTGTAATGAACTACAGACATTGTAGAAGTGATCAATCTACATTTTTGTATTATTTCACTACGTGCAAAACTGATTCGACCTAGATTAAAATTTATTTTTTTGTGATGATGTGTGTACAACCATCAATATATTCTGTTCAAATTGTAACAAGTGCAATGCATTAAAACTTTTTAGCAGATATACATTCGTAGTTTGATTATTTATATTTTTTAAACGATTGATTACAGAAACTTATATTTTGTAATACGTTTAATGCGTTCTGTTAAATAAAACAGAGTCGTAGCTTACAACACATTAAATTTTTAAAGAATATTTGAATAAATTATTTATAAAATTAGGTAATAATTGTAATTTCTTACGTCAAGAAAAAATGCACTCTTGTAATAAGAACATGTAGTAAAAACTCGATTATCCGATCTTTGTGGAACTAGCGGTTATTAGGATTATTCAGAAACTCTTTTTGTATTTTGGGTTTTAATAAACAACGGATGTGACAACAAGGAATACATGTAACTTGAGGCGTTAACCTTAAAACATGGCACAATAAAGTTACATGGAGAATTTAGTCTGTATACACAGCGCTACGTGTTTTATTGTAACTTTCGGATAATCGAGTTTCTATTGTATTTCTACACTGCATATTTTGACATTTAGAAACATTTTTAAATCAGCAACAAGGTGCATAACTTTCGTGGTAAATTTAAAATTGTATGTGGCGCCATCTGTTATGAGATTTCATTATAAAATGTTTAATTATTATAAATTTGCAAATAGCTTAATTTTGAGGGTACAGATGAGTTTTATAAAAAGTTGTAAATTCTAATAACGAATAAATTTATAAGTCCTACTCCTATCGACATATGACATGACTCTATTTCCCCATCCCCTTGATCTTTGATTACCAAACTTTAATAGCATTAATGTCCGTTATACACAAGCTACTATGCCAAATTTCGTTAATCATTACTCCATCCTGGGATATTAAACTTAATAGACGCCAACACACCTACACGGATGCTTATACACATAATCACAGAATTCAATTTTTCTGTGGACGCCATTATATATATATATATATTCATTTTAATCAGAGTTTTAGAACATTTTTCTTTATTTTTTATTCCTTCTCACTTCTAGAACTTTCTTTTCTGACTCTTTTCTCTTAGGTGGTGAGGGCGGCGGTTAATGGAACTACAGGAAACAAACAGAGAAAGAGGTAGTGAAGATCTTTATTGTAATTCAGTGAAGATCTTTACGATAATCCGTTTCGAGTTGTTTCTTACGACTCGAGAATGTTCTTACGTTGGTTCGTAGAAAGGTACACCTCCACACTCAATCCAGTGAATATTTACAGTTTATTTACAAAACAAAATATTTCAGAATATACAAGTTTGACGACATTACACACACGGTACAACAAAGGGAGGGTGTCTCACGTAACAGCTTGTCCTTCGGGGACTATTAGACTCTGGGGAAACTCTGGTCGGTTTGTGGAGTTGGCTCAACCGTACAACCTGTCCAGTCTCCGCACTTACCCGTCCCCAGATCGTTGCCTGAGGAGAACACTCTCTCTATGCTCAGTGGGCTAAGTGCCTGAGACTATCGTACTATCTGTCTCTTGTTCTTCTCCTCGGTCCTCTCGCCACTCTTACTATTTAAAGCAGCGGTTCCCAATTAGTTGTCCACGGACTACCAGTGGTCCGTAAGAGCTAAAATATGGTCCGCGAAAGATTTAAAACTTTTATTCGTTTTAAATTATTATTCCCACATTGATACAAACTGAATTTAATTTTTACTAAAAGTGTTGTTTTCGTTATAATAGTACTGTTGAAGCATGTTACTCTTGAGTTTAACGATTACTTATGTTAAAAGTTTTGATTAAAGTTTATTTTTCTTAAACCTTGTGGTCCCTGCTAACAACAATGAAATCAAAGTGGTCCCTGGTCAAAAAAAGGTTGGGAACCGCTGATTTAAAGAGTTTCTCGACGACAATTTACGACCAATCAGGGTCCTTCCTTTCCCGGAAGCTTTCAAAAACGTCTGCTCTTCTCCGGACGAAACAGCTTACCGTCACGTCCGTCCCTTGTTTACATTTTTCTAGCCGACAAACATGTGACAAACGGAGACGCTACACCCTTTGTATTCCCGACCGTTTATAGACACAACGTAAGGTAAGACCAATTACCAAGGTCGTGTTGCTTTTATACCTGCTCTGCCAAAAGCGGTCCTTTACAGAGGTTGTGAGGGAACGAGTGAGATATTGTTTATTTTTATGCAATTTGTTCATCTAAAACAAAAAAAAATTTTTATTATTATTAAATTAAGTCTTCCTCTTACTTGATCCTATCAAATGACTTTATTTTATAGCAAACAAAAAATAAATAAAAGCTATTTTACCAAATTTAAATTTACCTTTTTAAAGGTGCACGTTTGATAATATTTCTGAACTAGAGTTTACTTTCTGAAGTTTTACTGTGGGGTTCACGATCCTCCCTTATGTACGCATTGTTTACAGCAGGGATGGGCAACCTGCGGCCCTGGGCGCATGCGGCCGCAGTAATATTTTTTGCGGCCCGCGTGGCATAAAATATGAATAAATATATCAATTTCCCAGCTTAATGATATATTCAACAAAAATTCAAACGTTATTTTCTACAACTTATATTTGTGAAAAGTTTTTTCGCAATGAATTTAGTTAAAATTAAAACAAGAAACCGGCTAACAGACACATCGAAACTAATTTAAAACTAGCGGTGACTAATATTTAACCAAATATTTCCAATATATTATGTTTAAATTGGTGCCAGAAGCTATATTAGGTATACATATGCTAATTTATAATTATATATGAATAAAGAATTGTGATTTACCGACAGTTTCCCCTCTTTTCTCTTGTGTGCGCCCGCGTCAGTTCAAAAGTTTTGAAATGCGGCTCTTACGTAGAAAAAGGTTGCCCATCCCTGGTTTACAGTTTGCGAGTACTTTGAAATGTAGGGTCTAATATATTTTCTTAAAATCAAATTATAAACTATTTTTGGTATCCATCCAGTGGCGTAGCGTAGTGGGGGCAGCAGGGGCAGCCCGCCCCGAGCGGCACTTTTAGAGGGCGGCAAAATTTCACAATAAATAATAATATCTTGTAAAAATTTAAACCATTTCATTTCATATTTTTGTCGCACCTACGATTCGGACCGATTGAAATGAGCACGGAATTTTTCATTACTTATACCTAAATAAGGGGGTGGCGAAATTTTTCTCCGCCCCGGGCGGCCGACACCCACGCTACGCCACTGAAGGTACAGTACATAAATGCCTTAAAAGATATACGCAGGGATTTAAAAATGATGTTCGCGGCTTATAACTAATAGCTAAGGATAAAATAAAAAGTTTTAAATATCAACTTTTTTCTACTCGAGTTGTTGCGCGAGGCCCCAAGCGATTGCCCTGCTCTCCACCCCCTAAGGCCGCCACTGTTTGTTACGATCTGACTCCTCTTTAGATAATAAACCGGCTCTGAAAAGAGCCTTTTGTTGCTCTAGACTAGAGTCTAGAGCTTTCCGTATCCAAACCGTACTTTTTTATTTTTTTCCGTTGGACTTTATCTTTTTCTTCTCTTTACTTGTACTTCCCCCTCGACGTCGCTGTGGGTGCGCTTGCGCCCACGGCGACGACGGGGAGGGTACTCTCTCAGGTTGAATTCAAAGTCCATTGTTCTTTTTTTTGGGAATGTTACTTCAATCAGCAGCTTATCTTCACTTTTTCCTCTCTTTACCGATGTTCGCACACATTGTTCCTTTTTCTCTATCATTTCATGTTTTTTTTCTTTAACACTTTCTCATAGGATGTTTCCCATTCTACGGTGTTCGAAAATTTACTTTTTAAAATTTCGAATATCTCATCACGTGAGGCAAATTTATTTGGAATTTGATTTGGTTAAAGTGGCTAGAAAATATAGTGTCGGAATCGAGCTTATTTTCTCTCTCTTTATTGGAGTATTGCGTAACGTAAGAAACGAAATATTTTTCATCGTAACGTTCGACAGATAAGAATTTGTTATAATGCCGCGTTTCTTTATGTAGCGAGTGTAGCGAAATGACGTCACGAGCAGCGTTGGCCAATTAGAAACCAGTTCTAGCGTATTCGCTGTAAAAGGGCCGCGTTTCTTTATGCAGCGCTCGAGAAGCGCTTTACAGCGAACACACTGAAACTGGTTTCTAATTGGCCAACACTGCTCGTGACGTCATTTCGCTACACTCTCGCTACATAAAGAAACGCGGCCTTGCGCTTCTCGAGCGCTGCGTAAAGAAACGTGGGGATTCCCAATGGCCGGCGCCATCTTGAATTTCACAGTTCGCTAGACATTAACAGTTATTTTTTTCTTTATTTTGATATTTCTTGTAGAATTTTCTTTAGCGAAACATCGCGTAAAGTAGTTTTATGAGTTTGTAATTAAGGTTATCACACATTGTCAGTTGTGACAGCAGCCCCTGGTTTTGTCTTCTGATTTATGATGTAGGCTATGTTATTGTAGTTTCTACACATTGAACCGTTTTGTTTGGTATGGTAGTCTCCCAGAACGTTGTGAATTGTGTTTAAACGAGTAATGTAACTTATTAGTCATAGCTTGCAATATAATTTCAAGAGTGATCTTCCAAAGATACCTCCTGGAGAAGTTCTGTATGGGAAATTGGTTTCCATTTAGATGTTAGACATATGAAAGAAAAGCGAGGAGTTCAACCTGTTGGTCGGGTTCAAACCCGAAATGAACTACTCGTATTCGGTGTTTTCATTCACTTGGCCACCGGTCGGCCCAATAAAAATAAATTTAAAATAAAATTTTTAATTAGAATTTTGACAGATTGGCATTTTATATGTGATTTTTTAAAATTATTTGCAAAAGATGTATATTTACAATTCAGGGTTTTTGTGACAGATTTCTTTTTTGTGGTTAAAATTCCACTGAATTGCTGAATATTTATAAATTTAAATGAGATAAATTGACATTATCTTATATTTTACATTTCTAATGTAATAATTCTAATCATGCCTGTGATAAAAAACTGTATGCTGCATTTTTAATACATAAATTATAAATTTTCAGACAAAACGTATGAAAATGTAATAAATCTGAAATTTGAGAGAGATTTAATTATATAAGATGAAACTTTAATATGCATTACGGTTAAATGTTAAAATATGGATTAAAGATAATTAACATGGTAAAGAATTTATTATATTATACAATATATTAGGAAAGGTAACTAAATATCCAGTTTGATTTTATTATACACTAATTTACATTTTTCTTTCTTAATTGATGTAAAAGATTTTCTACTTTCTAAAAATTTTCTTCCATAATTCTTTTGCCATTTTGAATCATTCCTGGCCTGCAAAAAATTTCGATAAAAAATCAGTTGGTTTTTTATTGGCGGTATCTTGAAAATAAGCCATAATATGAGTTTTCTGTTTCCAAGCTTTCATAGCTTCTACTAATTCCATTTGACCCTAAAAGTACAAAAGTTTTTAAATTAAATTTTAATCATACATCAAAATTATGTACAATCTAATAACAATTAAACGTTATTAATGACAATATTCCATTCACTTTCTGAATCTTTTAATGTAAATGAAAACAACACCCAAAACCAGCACAAATTAACTCAAAATAGTGGTCTTCATTTATATGAGTAAAATCCAAAAACTGGAATATATCTTCTAACGTTAAAAGACATTTCATTTTGTTTGAAAAAAATAATGTTGATGATTCTTTAACACTCTGTGGGCACTAAGATGGCCTTTTTTCCATGCTTGTCTAGTGTTTAGCCAGATCCGAAATGGAATGTCGAGGAACAGGGCCAAAATATCCAGGACGGACTGCCCGTGTGTAATTCTAGAGGTTTCTCTCCCAGACTCAAACTGAGGTCTCCCCGATTGACAGATTGTCCGTACTAATTGCTTTGAAATTAATTTTCTACTTATAAGTAATCTAAGCAAGGATATATTTGTTATAAATGGATTCAAACTATATTATAAAAGAAAAGTAGTATATATGAACTGTTCCTAGAAATACAATTTAAATCAAATAAATTCAAAATGCATGTTTATTAAATTTAACTCTTAACATCATTTTAGAAAAACATGAATTAAAGTTCGATTGGATAAAACTTGGATTCGAATAGCAATTTTTAATCCGATTACTTCAATTTACTAAAACACGAGTAATCGGGTCAATACAGAATATTTTAATAAAAACTATATGGATTTTGTTTGACTTTAAGTGTCAATAATGTCCATTTGCAATTAACAATGTTTACAAATTAAACAATATTTTATCACTTCAAAAATATTATTTCATTGTTTAGAAGGTGCTCGTGAATTTTTCATTCTTATTTCTTTCATTTCCATAAGTGACATTGTTATACTTTTTATTAAACATGTTAATGATGTTAATTAACAATTACTACTACAGGTGAAGTTAATAAAAGTTTTGTTTTCTGATCTAACTGTCAGTTTTGTATCAAATATTAAACACCAGTTAACGTCCTACTAATAGTCAATGTCCAAGTAGACAGTAAAAAATAAAAGTAATGTTAATGATGCATTCTTTTGAACAGACATTAATTATTATAATTAAAATATTGTATGTAAAAAAAAGTGGAAAATATTCCCAAGTGATTATGGATATGAGAATGGAAGAAAAAATTTAAATCTACTACCCGAGCTGTAAAGTGATAACAAATGTTATCCTGCATACACAGTTCTATTTATGGATTTCACGTCTGAAGGAATCGCTGTCTACTCAAAAATACACATGATAGACCTCAATGCATGTTTGCACTGTTTTCAAAACATTCATATAATCAAGTGTTTCTAGAAAAATAATATTGAACTACATTCCAATCTGAAAACAAAGGTGACCATTACCAAATCCAATGAACTATATTGCATTACATTTGATATTACATTAAGCTGAAGACTTTGTGTTGTGTTGAAGTTTAATGATGATTTTCTTATTTTACAGAGTAAGGAAAATTTAAGTCCTTTGATTTATTAAATTTGTTTTAAAGTGGTAAAACAAATCATGAATGTAAGTATTAAAAAACATACTTTTTTAATAGATTTGTTTTTAGAAATAAAAATGCATCAATAGAAATGCTGAAATATAAGTATCGATTTGCTAAAATGCTGTAGGTATCACTTCCAAAATGTAGTTCATAGAAATAATTTTATTTATTTAAACTGGTTTTCTGTGTAATTAATATTTTATAAAATACTAACGCTGTTTTTTTTTTCTTGACACTTGTTCTTGGATAAGGATATTTTATATATATTTTTTTCATGTTATCTTTTATCAACCCATTAAAATATATTATAAAAATTTTAAGCACTGCTTCATTACAAGAATGACAAATCTGACATGGAGCCACAATTGGAATAAACACTTACAAGACACAAGAAAAGAATAGAAAAAATTTATATATAATAAACAGAATGAAAGAAAAATTTAAGCAAATGATATCAAAAATTTGCTATGTCTTGTTTGTTATCAGTCAGGTTAGCTTATCTAATATATAAACATCAATTTGCTATTTATAACAATTTAACTAATTTGAATACAATACTTTTATCATAATTTCACAAAAATATAATGATGGCTGACCTTTTCCAAATTTTTTAATGGTCAACTCAGCAACTCTGGTCATTGTCATTTTATCACATGGTCTCTTTTTTTACTAGAGTTTTTAAAACAAGTAACACAAACTGAAAACTTTTGATTAATAATTTGTGTGTATCCCTTAAAACTAAATTGTAGTACAGTAGAGAGTCGTTTATCCGAATCAATTGGGAACTGGGGTTGTTCGGATTAGTGATTTGTTCCGATAACCGATTATGTATGAAAAAATATATTAACCTGTCCGATGTTCAAATTTTTCTCCGTCGCGTGTCGCTTCGTGTCAAATTTTCATCGATTTTAAGCCTAACGAAAATTTTTATAATAATAATCGAGGCTAATGTATCGTTAAAAATTATTTCTTTATTTTGTACAAACAAAATAAATATATTAAAGAATATAAAAACATGAAAATTATACTTTAAAAGTAAATCTAGTATAAAAAACGTTTGATTCAGCACGACACAGTTCGACTGAAAATCGTTCCAATTAACGACTCTCTACTGTAATACAATAATAAATTACTGGTATTTGCAAAGTAAAAATCTCAAAAACTAAAAACATACCATAAGTTGTAGAATACACTATAAGGATTCCCAACAAAGTCTGGAAACTGACCAGAAAAGATATTTTTTTACAATGTTTCTCACATCTGTAGTAATACAGGTAATGATGACAATGAGTCATTCAAAGCTGGAACTTATCTCAACATTAATCAATATCACATCTTCCTTATGTCTTCCAGCAATATGTTATTAAAAATAGTCATTGACCAAATGACTAAAGGAATGCAGATATGACATTGATAAAAATAGATTTGTTACAGCACTAGAGTAATATGCCAATAAGCCTAGGTATCACCATGTTGGGACAAAACAAAAATTATATGAAGATAGTTTGATAACTACAAATTAAGAACTTTAATGTCATTGGAGATCTTGTGCTAAAACCAAAAGTGATTGCATTGACAATAAAGAAAGCAAGACCTTGTTGTTCACCTGGCAATTTTTCGCCACCGACCCACCACAACAAGGCTACATCCACAATTACAGTAGAGTCCCATACAACGCGGGGGATTTGTTACGCATTATAGGAAATCACGTTATCGAAACCTGCATTATCACACGATTTATGAAAGTTTAAACCTTGTCCTATAAGTTGACAAAAAACGTATACCTCTGATCGACAAAATTCAAAGATTGTTGCTTGCTGTATTTGCGCGTTGTACGGGACTCTACTGTATATAAAAACATATAATTAAAGTTATGTCATTACTGCATTATATAACACCTAATGCACAACTTTTTTGTTGATTATTATTTCTATTCATTGTTTCTATTTTTATTTTAAATATTGTTTATCTAACTTCATATATTTGCATATCTAAACATTGTCATAATGCTGGGCTGTAATTTTTAATCTAATTTAAAATATATGCTCTCCATCTCACATTAGTAGTGGCTTGCTCCTGTATATCATACTTTTCCTTTAACAATAGAGATGTGCCATCATCTATCTAACACCTTTCAGGGGAAAATTTTTGAATTGAAATAATGTAATTTCCAGTTTGCATCGGAAGTTTATATAAAGTTAATCGGGGCCTCCTGTCCTTAAGGTTTCCATATCTGGTCTTAACACCATTCTCAAGATTAAAGAAAGACAGACAGATGGATGGACAGACGGCAGTGGAAATTTATAGGTCTCCAATTTTTTCAAATTGTAGCCGAATTATTTTTATCTAATTCAACATATTATATTATTTGATCTTTATAAACATAAGTTTAAATGTTGGAACATTCCTATTTTGGAATACTCAGTAAACAGTTCAATTCAAAAGTACAGAACCTGAAGCAGGTCCATAAACTAGGCCGAAAGATGTATCAAGTGCAGATATTAAAAATCTGCAAAAATATTGCAGTTTTAATGAGATGAGGAATCCCCTAGGTTTTGATCTATGGAAGATTAAACTTGAAAAATTAAAAGTGAATATGCTGAAATTTTCATAGTGAATATATACTTTCTCAGCTTTTTATACAAATAACTTACTTAAAATATTGGATTAGAAAGTGTAATAATTCGTAAAAACTTACCTTTATAACTAACATATCTATGGCTCTTATATCGCTGACATATTTGTTTTTATTGAAAATTTCTCTCGTAACTTCTCTCTTCCCTGTTGTGCAGAAACGGGAATATAATATTCAGAACCTTAAGAAAAAAAAAAAAAAATCAAGTTTAAATTTTACATTTACACAAATGTAAAACAATGTAGAAGAAATATATAAAAAGTAAAAGTTTATAAATAAAATATAGAGCTAGGTTATAAAATTTTGCATCACTCATAAAAAAACAATCATTTGGATATCCAATATCCCCCAAATAAAGAAAAGCACATTTTCGTGGTAATTTAACCAGAGGAATATTAAATTTTATAAATAAATGCATAAGTGAAGTTCACAAAAATAAAATTAAATATATATTTGTAAATATTTTCATTTTTAATGTAATTTAAATGCATTCAGGCTTAATTATAAATTATTTTAGATAAAATGACCTCTGATGATAAAATCTAAACTATTTACATGCTAGAGATGAAATTCAAAGCTACAGTATTTTTATTGAGGTAAACAAATTGCATATTTTTAAGAGAAACTATAACTGAATATTCTGTGCAGGATGGCAATTTAGACTATTATTGCTTATTGTAGTTCATTTGTCTCTACATATCTCCTCTCTCATTGCAGGCAAAACTTTTTTATTAAATAATTTATCATGACATTGGATGTGCATGTCATCCCTCGAACCTGTAGGTTTTAAACTGTTTTAGACAACGTTAGAAGCACATCACCACTTTTGTGTAAGGTCAAAACGGAAAAAACTTACACCATGGAGCTCAGTTCCATTTTCCTAGAAAATTCCTAGTTTTATTGAAATTATAGTAAATTAACACAAGAAACTGAGTATTTTATACATATATACATATATATATATAGTAATGTGTGCTTTAGTTTTTTGGATTTAATAATTAAGTTTTTGAGAATATTTTGTTTATACAGTAGAACCTGGATAATTCAAATGTTTTTAATTCAAAAATTTCCTCTAAATCCATAAATTTTCTACAGAAATAATATAAAAAATTCCTCTCTAATTCAAAAATAATATTTTTTGTTTAATTTGAAGAAATTATGAGAAGTTTAAGAAAAATCACCTTCAATTTTGAGATAAGATGTGTCACTTAAGCAAGCATTCATTAGTAATGTAAATTGATAAATTCCAGAGTAAAGTATTCAGCACATTTCTTACTTTAAACTTTCTTAAAATTTACTTTTTAGCTTTAAGACAGTTTGTCGAGGAACAGGAATATGTAAGCAAAGCTCTCGGCCCCCGAATAAACTCGAGAAATTCACTTTACCAATTAAAATACATTCGAAAACAATTTAAAATTTAGAGCCTTTAAAAAAATTTACTAACTTTATTTCCAAATAAGAGCACACTCTTACTTGAAAATATAGTAAGTAATTTTTGAATTGTATGAAGTTTTTATGATTATTTTTGAGAAACTGCTTAATATTTAATTATCATATAACTATGCATTTTTCTGAAAAATTAATATAATCATATCTATATTCTGATCCAGGAGATTTATTGGTACAATTACACCTCCGAACGAGACAGCCGGGACCTTATCCAAGCATTAAAGTATTCAGCACATTTTTTAGTTTAAACTTTCTTAAAATTTACTTTTTAGCTTTAAGACCTATTATACCCATAGGAGGAAAAATAAAGGAACCATATCTCTACACGTGGCCTTTCGCAAGATACAGCTCTTCCGAAATCTGCCTGCTTCCAGGACGTATGCGATTGGGAGTTGCATTGCTCTGCTTTTAACTATTTAGCCCATACGACTAAGCCATCTTTGAATAGCCCAATTGACTGTTCATGAGTAATTGATGTTATATAGTTTTAGGGGAATCACCCCCCTAAAACTGTATAACATCAATTACTCAGTGTCCACGTGGAGGCGATTGGACGGATCGTCCTCGTGTGGGTGTTGATTGGCGAGCGATAGTGAGCACCGAAGCAGAGCATGGAAAATAGGTAGTGCTAGTTCACGATAAAAACTGACCTTTGCAGACGAATATCTGGCAAAGGGTCACACGTATAGGTGTGGTTACATTGACTTTTTTTGCACGTGCGGGGAGTCTACAATTCTGGAGTATGGCAAATCTTTCATTCAGAGTTCACATCTTACCAACTTCTTGTAATTCACCCGTTTCATAGGTTATAAATATCGATGCATGCAAAATTTAAACAAAAATATTTAATACGTACAGATATAAGGAATCTGTCGATACCAGGCTTTATACAAATTAAGTACTCGTCTCCTGGCTTCGGCACTATCAACAGATAAAATGGGTTTCACCTGTCTAGGAACCGATTTCACTACATGTCCGGCCATCTTTCGCCTGATCGCCCTCTATCGTCACGAGTATATAATATTACTTGTTTTTTTTTCTTATTTTTTAGTAAAAACAAAAAAAAATGATAACAAATAATTCAAATTTTAACCTTTATTTTAATTATATTAATTTATTATATTAATTAAAAAATTATTAAAAAATAATTTTTATTTTTATTTATATTTTTGCCATAAAAGGCAATCGATGATAAATACGACTGTAATATGTATAATTCGAATTTATTTATATGCATATTCGTATATAATTGATTAACGTTCGATCAATTGAAAGTTTATTAATTTTTATTTTTTACTTTTAAAGGTATTTAAGAAGCTAAAATCATAAGGGTCCTTCTTAAATGAGGATTCAAATCCGTTCCCTTCTGACGGCGGCGTTACAAGTTCCTACTGTGCCAACCGAGCGGCGATTTGTGATTCATATTTTACTCAGAAAATAATTTATTTTAATTAAATTTTATTCTAGGGTTATGCGAGAAATTGCGATCGATATTGTTCTTTAAGCATAAGGTAAATTCATAATTTTTATTCAATTCTATTATTATTTTCCATATGTTTTCTATTTTATTTTATATTTAGATAAATCTGCATTAACTTTATGAACCTGTTTTACTGTAATTATAAGGTGTATGTGAATCAATATTTATAGGTAATGAGAATTTAGAAGTATAAACAGATTTTTTTTTTTTTTTTTTTTTTTTGCATAATTTTAATAAATTATGCTACGTGTTTGGATTGAAATACAACGCTTGAAGTCTGTCTTGGCGTTTATACGCATCAATCAATGTTTCAATAATTATGTTGCGCTGATATATAATTTTGCTAAGAACTATTCAATAACTCGATAGTCTCTCCATCTCTTTGTTGGCCTTGCCTAACCATAATGGGAATGATAACCATAAAAGACTCTCTTGCTGTCCACAGAGTAGAGAATAAAAATATAATGCTTCTTTGTTATGACACTACTGCAAACGAAGACAACAATGTCGAAGTGCTAATGGAAAGATGCGTGTTAGTTGCCTGCCAATTTACGGGAAAAAGACAGTGTTCTGTATCAAGGCTGTGGAAGTTTTTGGATAGCAGACAAAGACGCCATTGCACCCATCAGTGGCCAATTGAATGAAACCATGAACACTGGTAGTTCGTCGTGTTCTCGCACCTGACCATCGAGCTAACTACGTGGTGTTTTCTGTTTTCTTTACTTGTCTAACACCTACATAGAGCCAGTTTCCTGTAGAAAATCCTTCAGGAAGTGATCTCTGTTGGCAGATCACAATGTGTTGCGAATTGCATCAAACAAGACACGACTGCAATGCTTGTCTCTGATCAGACGATCACAGGTCTTGGTGTTATATCTGTTGGCTGTATCACAGAGCCTGTCCGCTGTATAGGTTTCTCATGTGTTCATTAACCGTAATACCTTAAAGTTCTCAAATTTGAGGAGATTCTCAAAGTCAGATCAGAACAGCAATTCGACCATATTGTTTCCCTCAGCTCGATGACGTGGCTTGTTTCAAATTCTGTCAGTTGTGCGTAATGGATTGGGTTGGATTAATGGCATAGGTCTAGGCTGCGCACTACATGTGGGCGTCGTCATCAAGGTGCGCCTAAAGGCATTCTCAATTAAACATCTGATTTGAATCAAAAAATGAGTTTCTTGTCCGACCAGGAACTTGTACGGACTAGTATATAACGCCGTTGCCGGGTGTTCATACCATCTAAATTCAATTCAAAGGAGTTTGGATGGTGATTAAAAAATAAGAATTCACAGTATATTTGCACTAATTTTTAGGGGAACAAACACTAGGACTCGCTGGTAGCTGTGAGATATTCTAACGGCGGCGTTGGATAAGGCAACAAATGAATGATGCCGACAGTGTTAGATAGATGAAATTCGAGCCCCGTTGAACGGGTTTCTTTACTCTCGACGTCTGCGCGTCTCGCCTGATTGTCCGCACTGTGGCTTGTCTGAAACTTCTCACTATTGGCTAGTTTGCCCGCAGTACGAGGGAGCCCGCCAAGAATTGGGTCGTTCCTTGACCTTGGACCTGTCCATCGTTCGCAACTTAACTCCCATATACTCGCCACGAGCCGACCTTCCTTCCCGTCAACACATGGAGGCCTTGGAACGTTTTGTGTACCGATCTAACCGCTTCGCCTAATAACTAAGCGGTGCGCCTCGGAGAAAAAGCCAACAGGCTAGAGTCTCCATATTAACAAAAAAGAAGAAAGAAAGAAAGATGAAATTCGAGACCAGAAATGGAAAGCTTAGGAGACGGAGGCCCCAATCAACTATTAACGAAATTCTGGTTCGGACCGAAAGTCACGTTATTTCAATTCAAAAATTTTATTCCGAACGGCACGATTCCATTGTTAACAGGAAAAATATGATGTACAAGGGCACGACACTATTAAAACTAAGAGTATTGTGATGTCGCCATAAATAATAGCTCGTTTTCTGTAGATCTCCAGATGTGAGAAACGAAAGAGAGGACGAATTCGATTCTGGATTCCCCAAAGCGTAGGCTTACGCCTTTGTCACCTGGATCTAGAGATTTATAAAGCAAGCTTTGATGCGTATAGAGAGATCTGGAACATCTGGAGTCTTCTAGAATAGAGCTTTAAACCAAGAGATCTAAAGAAATGGAAGGATAAATAGAACGATTCATCCGTTTTGCTGAAAACTAACGTTAAATTATAAATGAATTTGAAATTACTGTATTTTATCGTAATTTAATTAATATTTATGAAACCGGCCATTTAATTCTTCTAATTGTCTTATCAGCAATCTCATAATAAGGAATAAAAGTAAATTAAAAAAATAGTGGAATTGATAATAAGTGATGATGGGTGTAGTTTACTTCATTTGGTTATATTAAAATCTCCAGCAATCTTGAAATTAATTAATTAATTCGAATGTAAAAACTGTCGGATGTAAAATTTAATTAAAACGTTCGACTCGTGCAAACCGAAATTCATTTAGTTGTAAGGTTGATGTCGACAAGAATGCGTTAAAGTAACGGAAAGCATCTTGTAATTTCTGCACCCCTTGACACGTGATTGGCATCAAGTTGCCAAAATAGAATCGCCCGTTTTTCAATTATTCAATTAGGAGTAAATAAATAGCGAGGAAAATACAAAGATGTGTGGCCTTGACTTATATCATTTTAATGAATGAACGTTTCTAAAATATAATCTAGTGTTATTTGCTACTGACTACGTATAAATTTAGCAAGATAAGAAATTGAAGATCGATATAATATGATTTTTTAAAACTCTTTCCGCCCTGTGAATACTAAGAGGGCCTTTTTAGGAAGCCCTTTATAGGTTCCGCCAGGCCCACAATTGGGCAACTGGGTGGTGAGAGACGGAGACCACTCCATAAAGATACTAAGGGTTTTTCGACTCGGTCGGATTCGATTCCGGGTCCTCCAGAGTAGTAGGCTGCTACCTTAACCACTCTGGAGCCTTTAACTACCCAGTTGCCAGCATAACCGAATTAAAAATCCAGCAACGAGTTGCTTAACTTTCCTGGCAACGTTTGATAGCGCCATCTGTTATAATATTTTATTTAAAAACTTTTTATACGAGTATTTTTAACTATTATAAAATGGCAGAATGCTTAATTTTGAGGGTAGTGATGGGTTTTATAAAAAAAAAAAAAAAAAAAAAAAAAAAAAAAAAAAAAGGAAATGCTAATAACGAGTAAATTCATCATTAATTCTGACCCTATTGGAGATACACACGACTCCTTTTATCTCCCATCCCCTCGACTTTCAATCACCAAAATTTAATAGCATCAATCTCCCTAATAAACAATCCATCCTGCAAAATTTCAGAAATTTTTGACAAAAAGCACAGGAGTTATTAAGCTTCAAACAGAGTGAACGAAATCGTGCTCCCCCCACACACACATACAGAAGATTCATACATACAGAAAAACACTCTCGAATTTTACCACAAAGCACAAGATTTGTGGCTTTTTCTTTTGTTTCTGTTTTTCGAGGCCCGAGCTTGTGATAGGGCCTTATTAGTCCCAAATCCTCAATAAGTCAGGTCAAGGGGGGATCATATCACAGAGGGGCTAGTAGGATCATAGCTTCTGTTACAAATTAAAAATTAAGGCACAGTTTAATTTAGGATTAGTAAACAAGTTTAATATGTAAATTTTTAAATATATTGTAACGAATATAAATGGCACAATTTCTTCGTTTTTATTACATGACGGGAGAATAAGTTAGATAAAAATGATCCGTCAAGCGATAGTTGTATTGGAAGAACAATAATTCCAAATTTTTTTCATCCATTCATAGAATCTCGTAACGTTACAAGAAGTCTACTGATTAAATTGGCTGTTGAGTGGTTCATACGGTCGAATTGCCATCTCGGTAATTTCCTAAATGCAAATGTCGACCCAAAAGCCTACTATCTATACAAACGTTCGTCCCTGGTGTAGAAGGATCCGATAACGGCAGAATACTGAAAAGATTTTCATTGTTGTTATCTCATAGTCGTGCTTCCTCGTACTTTACATGTCTGTAGTTTAGAAAAGTACTTGCATAAAAATAAAGTATGGTAATTTCTTTTTTTTTTTACAAAGGAAAAATCTATTATTCTACTCATTTTTTTAATTCAACATTTTTAAAACTGATTTTAATATAAATTTAAAATGAAAAGAAATGATGTTAAATGTGGGAGGAAATTTATACGGAATTTCTCTAAGTTGTCAATCGGCTCGCCAATGATCGAGTGGATGAAACCACCGAAAACACAGTCGTGGGTTCGCTCCTGAGTAAAGAGTTGACCACGTAGAGTTCTTCGCGTTTTTTCATGCATCTAACACCAAAGTATATTCCAGTTTCCCACAGTCTCTAACACCTAAATAGAAGGAGTTTCCATAGTGTCTATCACAAGGTAGATTCCAATTTTCTCATTGTGTTTGACGCCTAAATAGGGGGTAGTTTCTTGTAGTATCTAACACCAAGATAGGTTCCAGTTTCCCGTAGTGTTAGACACCTAAATAGGTGGGAGCTTCTCATAGAAGCCATCATCCTTGGCAGATCGCCCAAGTGTTGCGTTACCTTATTCCGTCAATCCAATTGTAAATTGGCATTATACGTATACGTTATTATATCAATTAACCGAAAACTAACTCATTTTTTCTTATATTTTCTATACAAAAAAAATTTATCAATTAACACATCTAACAAAGAAAGAAACGAGAAAGAATACCCGATTTAACATTTTTATCGATTCGTACCATAATCTTAGAACATATAAACGATGCTCATAATATCAGAATTAACGCTCGACGTTTAACGTCACACAATAGATGAGCGGTAACGACAGTATAAAGCGCAGATTACTATTTTCTTGAGGGCAAATCGGGATATTTTTGCAGACTATCGATCAAAGAGGCGTTTTATCTGAAAGATTCTTTATGATAAAACTCATTCTTTGCAACTTTCTAAAGCGTTTTTTTTTTTTTTTTTAAAGTTGCAGCCTACAAAAGGGGTGTGACGGGAGTGACGTATTTTTTTGATTGATCCGCACGTTGAACGTCAGGTGTGTAGAGTCAATCGATTCGAGTAGAGAGCGGAATGCGAACTGCACCACTGACTACGATGTACTATAGCCAAGACTTTCCATAGAACCAACATCAATCTGGATTAATTCTGTCAAATATGTCGTCTGTACGTGAAAGATTCCCTAGTTGTCAACCGTTCGCCTTGAAAAATTAATATATTTTTACTCTCTACATTAAAGAAGAAGCAATTAAAAGGTAAGTTTACTTGTTTAAACCTATAGAATTTAAATTTACCTCATAAAATAGTTTACGTGCTTCACGAATTAAAAAAAAAGTTCTTTATTTGTTTTTAATATCAATAATTTAAGCGCATTTTTCCACTCGACGTATAATTCTATGGAGTCAATTCTCCATCCTTAGACTTTTCTTTACGTGTGTCGAGTGCATAAATATGTCAGAATAAAACGAAATATTTACTTATTAAAATATGCAGGGAATGAATTAAAATTCTACAAATTTTCAGCTATTAAATTTAGAGATTTGGCCCTGATTTTAGGGAAAAATATCAAAGATACGAGGCGAAAATTCTTGAAATTTCCCCAACCTGTTGCCAAATTTTTCGAAACTCGTACACGAGCGCTTAATTCTTAAGTGATTATCGATAAACAGAGTATAAATTTACTCCCCATTATCAAACAATACGATCATCGATTAAAATTCTAATGGCTTCAACCATTACCCCACTCACATATCCTATAAATAATGGAAGAAAATCCATTTAACGTAAAATAAATTTTAGAATTTACTTTATTATATGAAGTTTCCTACGTTAGTTTCATTTTAGTAAATGGGCTAAAAGAACTGTAAGTGGACACGCCTTCCATAAAGGTGATTAACTCGACTAAAAATACACCACAAGAGATAACAGAAGACAAATTTATTCCCGTGTCTCACGCTTGACGTAGAGATGAGAGGTGTCACCATTAGGAGAGCATCCAGAATAGGTTTATAGGTCTTTTGTATGTAGAAGGATGCTGGAATGGTCCATCCAGCATCATTGTGGATCCGGTCGAACCCATAATGAGCTTGCTAAAAGGGTCTTGTGGACACTAAGAGTTAAAAAAGGGGTGGAATATTCCCCCTTTGCTCCTTTCTAGAGTTTAATAGAGCTTAGTAATGCATAGGTTATGAAGTGTGGATGATTCTACGAGCGGGTCAATAATGTTTTTCACCAATGTCGTTATGGCAACTTGTGTCAACAGTTTAAAAGTATTGTATAGAGTGAAAATAAAGAACAGAAGCCACGTTGAACTTTAAACTTAGAAGAGCTCGTGCCACGATTAGAGAAGCTCCTGTAATGTATTTTAATTATTGTTGACATTCTGTATAAATAAAAGTCAGCTAAAAGGAAAGAATTAAAATTTGAATGAAAATCTACTAAAAGCTTTATTTAAATTAATTAAACTAATGGAAAAATACAATTTTCTGGCATGAAAAATGGAAGAAACGTGCGATTCGTGTCATAAAATTATTACTTTATTTTTATTATTTTTTTAAAATGACTAATAAACAGCAGGGAAAATGGTAAAATTATTTAATTTTAAATCAAAATTATGACTTTCTCGAATTGTTTTCCAGTGAAAAAAATCGATATAAAATTGAATTAACGCATTAAAAAAATATATTTATTCTATAAATGTTGCACGCAATCGTATTTATTATTATTATTTTAAATACAAATTATTTTGTGAAGTTAAAAGTGGTGTTTTATGAGCGAGAAAGTTCTTAAGAGCCTTTCTACAGAAATCGAAGTCTGTAACGAATGTAAATATTTTAATTTTTATCGATTTTTTTTTGATATATTCCATAATGTCAAAAACGTATAATTAAATTCTATATGAATGGAGCTTTGTATTTTAATAACGATTTATCAATAATAGTGAAATCTGTTGTGATTCGATAACAACGCGTTTACGTGATTAGAAGTGTTTATGTGGAAAGTATCAATATTTGTTTCGGTTTACCACAGTTTAATTCTCAAAATGTTCGGATTTTATGGGAAATTCTTCTTATGTATTTTAAACTCAACGAAGTGTTAACTGAATCTGTTCAAGTCTGGTGTCTTCAGTTAACACTTCGTTGTGTTCGAGTCTGGTTTTGTAATTGTATTCAAGCCTGGTGTTTTAATTGTATCCTATTCAAGTCTGGTGTTTTAATTGTATTAAATTCTGTTGTGTTTACTGTATTCAAGTCTGGTGTTTTAATTGTGGCCTATTCAAGTCTGGTGTTTTAATTGTAGCCTATTCAAGGCTGGTGTTTTAATTGTAGCCTATTCAAGTCTGGTGTTTTAATTGTATTAAATTCTGTTGTGTTTACTGTATTCAAGTCTGGTGTTTTAATTGTATTAAATTCTGTTGTGTTTACTGTATTCAAGTCTGGTGTTTTAATTGTGGCCTATTCAAGTCTGGTGTTTTAATTGTAGCCTATTCAAGGCTGGTGTTTTAATTGTAGCCTATTCAAGTCTGGTGTTTTAATTGTATTCAATTCTGTTGTGTTTACTGTATTCAAGTCTGGTGTTTTAATTGTATTCAATTCTGTTGTGTTTACTGTATTCAAGTCTGGTATCTTTATTATATTTAAGTCTGATGTCTTCAGTTAACACTTTATTGTGTTTAAAAAGTCACAGTTAACTGAAGACTAGACGCTTCCAGCTAACATTTCGTAGTGTTTAAAAAGCATTTAACGAATAAAGGCACGGCGCCAAATAACAAATAAAAACAATTCGTTTTTTATTTTTCGTCTAAAAATTTACTTTTTATCATTGGAGAAGTCGTAGATGTTACTACGTTTCGCGGTATTACTATACAATTAAAATTTGGCTCGATTAAACGTGGATTTACAAGTCGATTTAAGGATTTACGACGGATTCGGCCATAGACAATTGCCTAGCACGCCTAGGCCCTTTAACCCTTGATGACGGTCGCGCTTATTACGAGGAAGTTATACAGATGTGTACAAGACGAATGCATTGTAGAGTAGTCAATAATGGCAAAAAATAGATACAAAATAATAAATACAGAACTATACAAATTAGTCTATTCGACAGTTTTGGTAAGTTTACAGTGTCTTTATTCTTGTGTAGAATTCATTAAATAGAGTTTTACAAAGACCCGTTTTTATGAATAAATTGATTCTCGAATAACGTGATTAACTCATAAATCGAACTCGAATTTCCCATAGAATCAGTATTATAAACTGAAGTTGTATTCCCGAGAAGGACAAATCCCTACATTTTATAAGGTAATAGAAGCTGTAAAGTAAATAACACCCTTCTTATACGCTGTAATCTCGATGATTTTCTGTTAATTCACTTAAAAATAAGACTTCAAATTATGGAGTATCAGTTAGGAAAATATTTCAACAGTGTAATTCAATATTAAACATAATCAAAATTTGATTATTATTATTATTTAATTTAGTAAACTTCCAGGGAACGGTATTGGCCACCCCGTATTTGTTGCAACGAACACAACGAGTAGAGCAGGCCCTTCCCTCCCTTAGAATTAATAATAAATTTAAAAGCGCTAGGCCCTATGTAACGTTGTGTGTTAATTTCGATAATTCTGCTCCACACGAACCGAGATTGCAATTTTTTAAATCAATAATTTGTTCATTAAGGAAGAAACTTCTGATTTTTCTTCCTTTTTTTTTTTAATTATCTCTAACAAGAAACGTTTTGATTGCTTTTTTAAAATAATTTCTCTCTGATTTTCACGCTTATTTAATGTAGGAAATTGTAAACTTAAGCGGAAGAATCCGTAGAATCGAATTGAACGTTGAGTAGAATATAGTGGAATATGGAATAAAATATAGAGAATACAGTGTAGAATAGAATATGAAGTGTAATATAAAAACGTAGTGTTTAATGTTATTTAAGAAAAGGCGAGAAAATAGTCGACGTGGCATTAGGGTTTTAATGGAGTGTCTTATCAACGATACGTCTTAGATGTGGAATTCGTAAGAAAAAATACCCGCCATTTATTGTGGCAATAACGTGGAGAAACTCTTGACAAATGGAAGAGCATCATCAATATCAATAAATTTGATCATCAAGGAGGCGAGCGGAAGAAAGAAATGGCTAACTCGATTACTCTTAATGCGCTTCGTGTCGCTCAAATAACGTGCTTAAGAGAACGAAAGAAAAACCTTGTTTAAATCATTGCGCTTCAATGAAGATGGATCTGTACACATTTCGAGTTTACTACTCCTTATTTTAAGCTTCGTTTTCCAAATTCCAAACTTTTCCTGGTGCCAACACTCTAATTATTGTTACAATTAAATAAAAAACAATTTCCGTCAAGATTGTTTTTAAAAGTAATGGATAAAAGTTCCTCTCTAGTAAAATCTGTGTCAAATTTCCCTATTGAGACTTGGAGAATATTTTAATAGGGATCGAGGGAGAATATAAAATCGAAAATATTACAAAAAGTACCTTATTTTTTATTAATTAAACGCTCTTATTTATCTTGCTTGTATCCTGTTACTCAAATTTCATCCCTTTATAATTAAGTTAGAAGAAACGTAAGTCAGATGACAATGTATTTTATGTCTTAGGGGTGGCCCACCCCTTCCTCTCCACGCCAAACCCGATAAACACAATCGAATGTAGAATTTAACTGTGTGTATGTGCACTATAGTCATGTACATGAAGGGACCTTAAAACGTGTATAGAAGGGCCACTTTGAAGCTTAATAACTCCTGTGATTTTTGTCGAAAATTTCTGAAAGTTTGCAGGGAAGTTTGTGTATTAGGGGGATGGATGCAGTTAAATTTTGGAGGATAAGAGTCGAGGGGTTGGAGAGATAGAAGGTGGTCACGTGTCGTATCTCGGGTAGGATCGGGCTTAATGATTTTAACTCGTTATTAAAATTTGCAATTTTTTTAAAAATAAAACTCATCACTACCCTCAAAATTTAGCTATTTTATAAATCTTAATAATATAAGATTTATAAAATAGCCAATAGACGAGAAGCTGGCCCCTATTTAGGTGTTAGACACGTGAAGAGTGCTCGGAAAACCACGTGGGTGAGGCGCCGTTCAGTAGTTTTATCCACCTGGCCAGTAGTAGACCACTAAGACACTGCGATAAAATAATTAGGAAAAACGATTAAGCTCACACTAATTCGTGAGTATCCAATCTAATCGTCGTCATTATCGTAACGTCAATTTCTACACACGTGGCATTAAATTAAAATTTTACGTAAATGTAATTAAAAAGAAGAAAATAAATCTTTCATTTACGATAAATTTCCTTCCCTTTAATAAATTTAAAATGATAATTTGAAGTTTTAAACTTCTGTGCCAAAGGGAAAAATTTAAAAAATAAAGGGAAAAACCTGTCTGGAGTGATATTTAGCAGTCCAAATTCCACCAAATTTGGTATTCTGACGTTTCCGGACTTGCGAAAGAGATTTCTGCGAAAAAAAAATTTAGTTCCGAAACACACCGCTGGGCGACTTTTAGCGCTGCAAACGGCAAAAAAGTCATTTATTTATTAGTGTCGTAACTTTCGAAGAACATTTACAAAAAGCTTTTACGAGAAAGACACGTTCGGGCACGCACGTTTATGGCCATGGCTGCTGATCTGCAGTAATACGAATGGTATTTCGCATGCCTGGGCAGTTTTATGACGAGAAATTAATCGTAACACGTGTGCATTACGTCTGGTGTTTTTTGGGGCCACTCGCTGCGCCACGAGTCTCTTAGCTTCGAGTTTTAGAACTAAATTTTCTCCGCGGATGTCTCTTCCGTGTGTCCATGAACACCAACATTTAAAATTTGGTCGAGCAGCTTTTGTTGGATCTTCATGTTTTTGATGCCCTGTTATTGCTAGTTGCTAATCTGCAAACGTTCCCTACATTTTGGATATTTTCTTCATTCGTTCCATAAAATAAACCACGAAAATAAGGAATTTTCATCATTAATATTCATTATCATAAATTTTCATCAGTTTGATCAAGACCGATCAATTACGATGAAGGGAGATCGAAGATTAAGCTTTAAGTTTTGATCTGCTAGGAACATATCGGAAATTTTATTTCATAACTAAATATAGATTATTTCTATATGAAATTTTCCGAATAGATATGAATAAATAATTGTCTAACGATCCATTTTTCGATCGTTAAAGTTTAATTTCAAAATGTACACATATCTTGTATATGCAAACATTAAAAAAACACACAAAAATAATTAAGAATTACGTTTAATTCTTATAAAACCTGGGTCTGTCCGATATTTTTCTACATAATTTACTTAAAATAGTTGTGTAGAATAGTTAGAATAGTTAGAAAGTGATTCTTAAGACTAAGTAAGGCCTCTCAGCGAGATAGTTCTTCTGCACTTCGAAGGCACTCAGTTCTATACAGTTACGGATGTAGAACGAAAATAATAGAAGTGAACAGTCAGACGAGGCCCGAAAAAGGCCCACCGGTAGCCGTACTGATATAAACACTGAAGACTGGTAATTGGTCGAGGGTTCAGCGCCTTACCAACTGCCTGGAATTTTCCGGATTTTCTTCACGTTTCTAACACCTAAATTGGTACCAATGTCCTATTTAGGAGGAAATCCTCCAGGAAAGTTTTGTATAGGATATCCTCTTGATGAGAAACCCTTGGAGATCCTCTTGATGAGGAACCCTTGGCAAATTTTATCAGACCAAACCAATGCACTCACTAAGAAAGCAAAGCACGTCGATCATGGTCGGATATGCCTCTTTCTCTCAGAATTCGAATGCGAGGCCCTACAGAGCCTGCATTTCCACAGGATATGCTTTACTTCGAATACTCTTCTAAAACTTTCCTCACACACATCTATCCCGCAGTTTATTGATTACTTCAAAATAAATTAAATTTTTGATTACTATTTATATAAATATAGCATTTTAATATATTTTGATTTATGTTATAATTTGCGAAAACTTTCAAAATAAATTTGTAATTCAAATTAGCTTACGAAAATAAAAATCGAAAGAGAGAATTATTATTATTGTTATTTTCTTATGTAACAGCCGGAGGCGAAGGTTCACATCTATTATTATTAAGGACAAAAGATTCTAGTTTTGGCTCTTTCCGGACACTAAGAGGCTCTATTTTTTAATATCCGCCGAGGGTTCGGCCGGGCCCGCAATGAGGGACGATCGGATGAAGAGAGATGGGGCCCGACATATCCGAAACAGACTACTCGTAAAAAATTTCGGAGGTTTTTCGACCGTTCGAATGCGATCCCGAATCTCCAGAATGATAGGTTGAAGCCTTAATATTCTCAAAAAGGCTTCATTCACCTGAAAAAGGACTCCTTAACCATCTCAAAAAGGCCTTAAAATATTTGTTAAAGGAAATTCATTTTCAAGGAATAAATCGAATTTCTAAGACCTTTCTCCTTTAGGGTCTTAGAAATTTGTTTCAGAATTTACCGCTTCTTTTAGAGACTAGAAAATGGCTCTTATTTAGTTGTTAAAAACGTAAAGAAAATCTGGAAAACTTCTAGTTTATTGCTCCTTTAGAGATTGGTCTCTAAAGAAGAAGGCCCATCACAGGCTGCGAACACTATCCGTGGGTTCGTGCCTCTCCAATCACCCTAATACTTGGAATTTTCCGGGTTTCTTCACGTTTGTAACTCCTAAATACAGACCAGATTGCCATAGAAAGCCCTCCCGGGAGGCACCTCCTGGACGGATGGCCCATTTTGCTGTGTACAAGCGAACCAACAAACTAAAGTAGAAGAAGAAACACAAACTTTATTATTAAAAGCTTCACAAATAATACGAAATAACGAGTTATGACGTACAGAAGGTAATAAAACAGGAGTTTAAACACGCATCAATAATTATTTCGACATTAAACATATAATTCGACTGGAAAACACTCAACCGCTTTGACAATTTCAACGCGCGGTATCAAAAATAATTGCTTCCTCACCAATCGACAGAAGGACAATAATTATTAATCGCTCGTAAACCCGTTTATTTGGAGAGGGGGTGGGGGAATAAATTATAAAACGATTAAAATGACAAAACTAGAGTCGCCATTTGTCGTCGTCAACGGCGGCGGCGACGACGACGACGACGGCCAGACAACCAGAACGGTTTATTTATAACTTTAAATAAATTCGAATTCTCTCCCTCTTCGACTTGTTTACAGCCGAGTTGTCTCATTTTTCTTATTGGTAATTTATAAATCGAATTACTTACATTTAATATTTGCCTCGTAAATCCGAGAGGAGAGGGTTCGGCTCTTAAATTCGTGTTATAAATATATAACGGAAATTTACGAGTAAAAATAAATAAGAAAATAAATGAAAAACGAGCTTGGGGAGTTGATTCTTCTTTAAAATGTCTGCGTTGACGTCTCGTCTTCACCGATCCTGTTTTAGATAACTCGCTTCGCCCCCCCTCGATTTACGAAAGTGGGGTCATAGGTCACAACGTCACACAAGTAAGAAGAGGTTAGGAATAGCGGTAAGTGAGGAACAACAAGAAGCGATCTTCATTTGTTTCTCTTCAATAACGTCCATCTCTCATTCTCACTTTTCTCAGCATCTCTTCGTTTCTAATCTTATCTCTTTGTTCAAGTTTCGGGCCTGTCAGTAACAAGCTAGTGTTCAAGGCCTGGCAGGGCCTTTTAAATTAATTATTAATCGATAGAAGAGAAAGAGTCCTTTATATGCCACACCTTAAACCAACCACAAAGCTTAAATCTGGCCCTGGTCATAAGTAAAGGCCGCATTTGTTAGTCGACTATTGTTTACATTATATAATACACCTAAGTGTATTGTATTACATAAACAAAATATCTTAAATATATACTTAAAATACAAGTGGAAAAAATTGCCTTTTATCTATTCTAAATTGGGATATTTTTATATTTGCAATTTAATACGTAAATAAATAATTCAGATAGATATAAATGGTTCATTTACAGAGACTTTCAGTCTGTATATCCGCATTTGAATTGTAAATAAATTATAATCGCCGTATATCTGTATTGAATGCAGATATAAAGTTTTTGCGCTTTCTGGGAGGCTTTTTGACAATACATATTTGCCCAAAAGTCATGTATACAGTATATTTTAAGATCGTGCGAATAGTTCTTAAAATATATCTCGTTTGGGCCACCCCCGTGTAATAAATTATAGAAAATGTCGAGTTACATTGCGTTAAAAATTAATAAGGAATTAATAGAAATCCACTTTGTATAAGATGTGTATTATGCAGAGAGAGAGGGGGGTGATGTATAATTTACATGAAGTAAAGTGAATTTTATACTGTAGTGTACATTAAACAAGTAATAAATCGTTTATTATCTACCATGCAAATAGCATGACTAAATATAGCATCATTCTAATCACTGTGTCGTGATAATTTGCCATAAATAAAGATCTGTCCGTAAATTATAAGGGGGAGAATGTGTTATTAGCTTAATCCAGGATACAAGGTTACACGCGTTATGTAATTTATGGACGATTCCTTGCCAGAAAGTTACGCAACTCGTTGCTGGATTTTTTCACATTTTTGTGTTCGGTCGTATCAGATAAGTGTAACGTTACACTATTAGATATTATTCGCGTAACATAACGTAACCTGGTCAACGATCTGGACGCGTGGAGTTTGTTTACGTGTCTAACACTTACATAGGGGCAAGTTTTCCCATAGAAAGACAGCTTATTCACACGACCTGTTATAGTATATGATAGAGTATACAAGCGTACTGTATACATGCAGTTTCCTACAGAAAATTCGGGAGGCACCCATCCCCTCCTTGTGTTGCGTTGACTTATCTCGTTTACTTTTCTATTTAAATTTAATTTCCTATTTCTACTTTACTGTGACGAATTATAATGGAATTTATATACTCGTTAATAAAAAAGAATAATCGAGATAATGTTGCATCCTTTCTACACACTTCCGAGAACACAGCATCTTTGATCTGTTGTATGATGTATATCCGGATAGATTTACAGTATGGCTGATCCTGGTTGGTAGAACACATTGTAAGTTTAGAAAATATTAAAAACTTTGAAGATCGACGTTGTGTTTCTATATAAAAGAGCATCTTAGATGCGACACTGGCTCGTCGATGTGCATCAAAGATACTCTTATATGTGCTTATTTGTAAGCACTTCTAGGAATGCGCTACTAACCTTTATGGTCTGCGAGTGTTCTACTACCCATTTAGTGTGGTTTAGGAGCTTAATATGCACACTAAGCTGATAAACATAAACAATATCTACATAGATTAATTACGAAGGATAAATATTATATCTTCTTCTTCTCTCTTGGCGTAGACAACCATTCACATATGCTGTATAGATATAAGTCAGAAAGGAGTTTTCCCATCTGCTCCTCGTACTTTTTCTACAGCTTCATTTTTCATCCGCTCCTTAATCAGCGGGATGAAGTTCTAGGCACACTTCATCTCAATATATATTCTAGAGCACCCCGAATCATCTTCATCCTCTTCCTACTCTTTTCACCCATCCCCAAGCTTGCAGTTTCCTCAATAACACTTAACTCTTATAATTAAGTTTTGTTTTTCTAATCCGAATTAAATAAATATTGTATCCGAGCAAAGTAATTGGCAAAAATACAAGATTCGTTTATTCGATCGAAGTACAGTCATCGCGGTAGGATCTCTTCAAGGAGAAAGATTGTCGTTTTTCGTATGGGATTATATCTTTCTCCTTTCCCTATCTCTACGTTTCTAAGCGGAATTAATCCTCTTTTGTTTTTCTAATTGCTACAATAATTAAAGTACTATCGACTAATTCTACACCCGATGGAATTTGGATTTCGTCTTTTCAACTTTTATAGAATGGAGTGGTTTATGAGTGTGCTACTAGTTCTTTAGAGCGAGTAGACTACTCGTACTACACTCGTAAACTATATTCTCTTAAAGCATGTTAAGGCTAGAAGCACACTTTTATGAGTTAGCCACTCTGAGACTCTAACCTCACTTTCTTAGAGCTTGTAGTACACTTATAAATAAGCACATATAAGAGCATCTTTGATGCACACTGCCGAATAAAAGATGCTCTTTTATATAGAATTATCTTATTGAAGATAGCTACAAAATGGGTTTCGATCAACGTTATCTAAACAATATTTTTCTACAAAAGTGACATTCAGAATTCAAACCAGAGTACGAGAACACAGAATGAGTCCTTCATCGATTCTAAATGGAAGCTACTATCACGTAACAAGCATTAAAACTCCCCTCTAAAGATAAAAGATGCTACGCAGCATCACATTAAGCACTTTTTCCTCCAACTTATCTCTATTGCACATGTTTTATGTTATTTTTACAGTCAATATCTGCTCTCCTGAATATTATTATCTTTTATTAATTTTGGAAATATATATTCTTTTTAAGTTTATTTAGACACTTGCCATAAATTCGGATTAAGTATGGGAGTGGTTATCAATCTTATTCATCTAAAAAACTATTATGCGGTTTCCATGGAAACTGCTATTTAGTTTAATTCTTTTCTTAGAATTATATCTCGGGGGGATATATTTTATAAACACGATTTGCACCGTTTATGAATATATTTTATGGTATTTTTGCCCAAATTGACTCATTAATGTTGCGTAGTAACCTCTAAACTGCAATATATAAGAGGTCTTTCCTCTTGTAATAATAAATTCGTAAAGCTCTGAACTGTATCCTAGTAACTCATACTAGGATACAGTTTAGAGCCTCACTCTTTTATAACTTCACATAAGCAGACCCCGAGTAAGCCTCATACACCTTTAGACTTATATGAGGCTTTCAATAAACCTAAAGCTGTTCCTGATTATGCTTATAAAACATCGTCATATTTTGATATTTATTATTAATTATCCGATGCTAATTTTAAATATTCACTAAAATTCCAGGATAATATCTTGTTTAGAAGTTTGGATACAATAAAAATGACGTAGGAAACATTTAAAATCGACGTCACACTACGAATTTCCATCGTGTTCGGCTTGTTTGTCTGATATTTAAAACGAATTTTTCAGTAGATTTTATAAGACGAGAACATTCCAACAGAAACTGGAATTTAAATAACGACAAGATAATTAAATCTAGAATAAAACGATGCGTTGATTAAACAATCTTAGCGTGTTAAGATGCGTTAAATAAACACTTAAATATATATATATATAAACATTAAGGCAGTTTCTACAGAAACTGCATGACGACTAGGCCAACAGTTGATTCAGTAAAAGAATGTAACCGGTCCAGTCGATCACGTGACCACCTCATCACCTAGCAACCGAATAAGGTGGTGCGTTCACCTGTCAGATGTAACAATATCTCCGACAATATCGAGTGCAATTTCGTTCCAGGAGCATTTCAGACATGGACTTGTCGCGCAGGTAAGATACTTTTACAGGGGCTATCCGTTTCTCCTACTCCCAGTCGATTTCTTTCGATTTTAAACGATTATTTTAATTAATTTCATTCGGATTATTGTTATAAATTAAATTTTTAATTAATTCTAGCTTAAAAGAACCGACGAGGAATGATAAATTGATCTGGAATTAGGAGATGACTCGAGATTTTCTTATATATATATAGGCCTATATATACATTTTCTTTTCCGTTTCTCTAAGAAAACATCCGTAATCGGATAAACCTTATTAAATAAATGTCAATCGAATAATGTAAATTGGGTTTCTATGTACAGTACAAGTTTCCTATTTCTTCATTTATTATATATTTTTCTTATTTAAGAATAAAGAGAAATTAAATAACTTTTAATAAATTATGTCTAAAATCGATTAGAAAATTTTCTAGCGAATAAATTAACCGGCGTAATTTATATTTTAAATATTTATGCAAATGCTCTTAACTTTATTTATTTATTATTTCTATTGTAGAAGCGTAATTTAACACGCAATTTCCCTTAAACAGCATAAAAATATTCACGTAAAATAATATTTAAAAAAATGCTATTTTAATGTTTATAAATTAGAAAATAATGCAACATCTTCGAATTTCATTTCTCTACATTTTATAAAGCAAATATATTTAAATTTACTCTTTATATATATATATATATAAAACAACAGCGATTTTCTATAGAAATTTTGCTCTAATTCTATATTAAAGTTTAACTTTTAAGTCAGGAGAAAGACGTGATAACATAATAATAATTTTAAAAAAAATATATTAGGATAAACAAAAGGGTATTAAAATTAAATTTAGGAGAGTTTTTAATCTCGGGATTTCATTTGTCAGTTTAAAAATTGCAATACTGGAACCGTAATAACAGTTTAATTCCTTTGATGGAGAGGAAGAGGAAAAAGAGAATGCTCCAGCATCCTCCCACGCGTTTGATGAAACGGGTTAACGACCCGAAAATCAGAATTTCGTGTATCAACTTTAAATATATTTTTCTATATTAAAAACCGATATTTTTATTATTTAAGGTATTCAGAAGGGAAGAATTGTTCGCCATAATTAATTAGCTTTATAATTAAGTTATTAGCATAAATATTTGAAGCGTTTTTAACGCGTAGAAACGAACTTTCGTGTGCACTAGGAGTTAATTATGTATATATTTGCTCACTTTTTTTCTATTATCAGAAGAAGATTTCACTTCCAAGAATGAAATTTATTCTTAATTTTGTAATAGTAAAGCTTAAATTGCAATTTATATTAAATTATTACAAAAGTTTACAAGTTTTTGAGCTATATTTTCAGTTAGTAATGGAGGAAAGTGAGAAGAATTCTCGCGTGTGTAATAAGCAATAACCATACGATTTTTATTATTATTATTTTTTTTAATTTATGGAGAGAAATTCTATTTAATAACAATGTTATCTGACTAGAAAACAGCTGGAAATGTCTCCAAATAAAATCGATTTTTATCTATTCGACTGCTTGGAAAAGTGAATAATAATCGAAAGAAACTTTTGAAATTTTCTCTTTCTCACTTTTCTAAAGAGTTCTTTAATTTAAACAGAAGATAAACTAGATAATAAACGTCAATTATCCATCATTCTGTACGAGATACAAATTAGTTTTGTCGAGAAAATTAAGAGTATTTTCTAAGAGGAAAAAGAAAAATACAATTTTCTTTTTTCCCCCTTTTCCTTCGGTAGCATGTCACGCTTGCATCTCATTAGCCTGATTGCTTAAATTTGAAGGGATGACACGCTCTTCTCGCTCCTCCTTTCTCTGGTCTCTCTTCCAGACCATATGCACTTAATTAAATAGAGGAGTTTGAGCGCATGCGTTACGGATGTTGCTTCTGGGAGATTGATCAGATTCTTCTTCAGATGTATTAGAGTATAGAAGCGACGATCTCTTTTGCAAGTTAATTTAATCAAATCGTGTTCTTTAATACTTTTTACGTCCCTCTAACTGGGACATAAAAAAATATTATTGCTCTTCTTTCCACTTTTCTTCCTCTTCTTTCCGCTCCAACTCTAACTTTTAAATCAACTGTTCGATAAGTAAACTAAGGTAAGTCTATACGATATTAAATTCTTTCCAAAAATTACTTTTTAATGGCTTAAAATTTAAAAAAATAATAATAATAAAATAATTTAATTTAAATTATCTTTTTTTAAATCGATTCCTCGACGAATTTAGTTGGCTTATAAATATTTAATTGCCGATATTAAAAATTTAAAAGATAAATTCGTGCAAGCTTAGCTTGTTTAGATCTTTGAAAATGTTTAAATTAGTTTAAAATAAATCAAATTATTAATATAAAATTCTTATTTATTACTAGGACACGTCAGGATTTAGTAAAATCATTAAATATAAAATAATTTTACTTAATTAATAAGCCGAGAATCTACAGAAACGTATGCAAAATTTAAGTAAATTTTCTTAAGTATTAAATTCTAAATTTATCTTATTTAAAAATTAATATTTTTCTTTATTTCTCTCTTGGGTTTTCTCTTATTCTAAATTATACTTTCTTTTCATTTATCTTCTTTTTTTTTAAAAAAAAGATTCAATGATAAAACATCATTTTTGGAAGTAAAATAATAATTAAAACTGCGAAAAAATAAAACTTATTCTTTAAATTACTAAACAAGCGAAAAACTTATCTTAGAATTAATATATTTTGAAATAACTCATCTTGCTCGGTAGATTATATTTATTTAAAATCATCATCATCGTGTGGCACCACGGATCGTCAAATCCGCCATTACTGAAGATTTGGTCGCGGTTTCGCGCCCAATCGCGTGAAGTTTTCCGGGTTTTTTCACGCGTATAACGCCTAAATGAGACTAGTTTCCCATTAAAAGTAGGCTACTTCCGGGAGGCACCCCCTTGGCAGATCGCTTGCTTTATTTTATAAATCCAATCCATTACAACTCTGTCTTACAGGTTTGTCTTCCAATCTGAATTGCTCCTAAGCCTCCTTCGTGTCTTTCCACTTCCTCTTTTATCCCTTCTCTGGACAATTCTCCTTCATTCTTCCATGATGATAAATATGCTTAACTTAAATTAATTAAGACTTAACGAAATTAAGAACCTCTCTAGCCAAGTACATAACACAGTCGAACCTCTGAACAACGGCCTCTGACGAGAATATAAAAAAGTGGCCGCCGTTTAGAGGTGGCCGTTATTGAGGGTTCGACTGTATTAATTTCTGAATTTTCTTCTTATTCCTTTATATATATATTTAATTAGCAAATGTATTTTCAGAGGTCAAGATGTGGATGATAATGCAAAAGCAGAGAGAACTGAATGAGAAGAACAAGAGCGACGAGAGGCCAGAACCGGAAATGGGAAGGAAAGTAGCCCAAAGAGATCTAACAGACAAGAGAAGAAGATCGGCAACGAGAGGTACCTTAGTGTGCATCGTTATGTGTGGATCTCTTCTATTGGCTTTAGGCGTGGCTCTACTGTGCACCGGCCTTCTAGAACCTAAATTCAAGGATAACCCCATGCCCTGGTTGGTCACAGGACCCACTTGCATCGTACTGGGTATATTGGTACTGTTATTATCTGTAGAAATAATCATCAAGCTTCGTAAAATCTCGAGCTCCGACGTGGACGAGGAGGGCCCGAAAGACGGAGGTTGGAGCAATTGCAACATGGATAAGTCCATGCCACCCGTACAGAGCGTTGGAAATCCTCCAGTTTCGGTAGTGGTTCAACCCCCCACCCCCATGGTGTTAGATCCCACTAAATTAGACTCGTAATGTCTCGTTTATCTCGTGTTTTAAACATTCCATGAAAGTTCTTCGCGTTTTTATCGACTCAATCTTCCTGTGGTAAAGTCGGATCCACGAATATTAACACAGTATACAGTACATACACAAACATAGACCTATATCTACGTATAGATATAGATTTGGGGGAGATTTCGGAGGTAAACCGAAGCAATCGTGTCAACGTAACGAAAGAAGATGAACTTTATCATTTGAAACAAAGGTTTTTTTGTTCTGATTGCAGGTGATGAATATATTTTCTTACTAAAGTACGTCTCTGATTATTTTTTTCCTTCCTCCTCCTCTTCTTTTTCCCCCATAAAAATTATATTTACTAATACACAAAATTGTGTTTTGTACGCTATTAATTTCTCAGAAAACTTGTACATTTGACTTATTTTAATTATTATTAAAGTTGAATTTTTGAATAAGTTTCGTACAGTTTTTCTCTTAAGATCAATGATTAGAGCCTCAAAAATTTAGTAGAAATTTTCCTGCGAATTTTTAAACGAATTCTATAACGTTACTTTTGGGGTTTTTTTTTAACTAAAGGATGCTAAGAGAACCTTTTTATGTGTCCACTGTGAGTTCACAATGGGAGATGCCCGAATATTCCCATCACATTTTGAGGTTTTCATTCGAGTTTACCGGAAATTTCCATGCAGTTTATTCGGATATGTTACGCCCACTAGGCCCCACGAGAAGGGGTGGCAGCTTTCGAATAAAACTTTTTAATCATTAATTGAAAATTTGTCTTAATTCAGGAAAGTCATCTCGATTTCAAATAATATTTTCTTTTCTTCAAGATTTCAAAAGTAGTGACGTAATTAAATTTTGACAGGGCGCAGATTAAAAATACTCATTAATCTTTAAGAATTGGATTACGTCCGAAACTCCTGAAGAATTCCCCCTATGAAACATTATCGTTTCTTGTGTAAGAGTACAATGGCTTCGCCATTTTTAGTCCACTTACCTCGAGGCCAATACTCGTTACATGGAAAATAAATACTTTGATAGAAGATAGCTTAGTTGTTTCGGCAATGGGATATAGAAAACAATTTCCGGTCTGGTTACCATAGTAACTGCATCTTTCAGACTAAAAGTTTTACTCTACGGCAAAAGAATCGATCGCTGCTAGAGTAAATTATAATTTAGCACCGTAGAAATTAGCCATTTTGCAATGATAAGGAATAATTTAACACGTATTTTCGTGCGTATAAACCCCCTTTAATATCTCTCGAACCAATAGGAAGACTTATAAAGATAATGTTGATGAAAATAAATAAAGAATGCTGGGAAGGTCCAGCGACAATGTTGCCAGTTTTTTTATATATGTATGCTGAATGTAAGTACTTACGATTGTACTGTATAATATGCAGCCTTATCTCTTAAGGCTATGTGTTATACAGTACGGAATGTAAGTATTCCATTACAAGAAATAACACATCTGTGGATTAGACTAAAGGGTAATTAATAAAATAAAACTTTTCATTATCTTAATATAATCACACATCCATAATTTTCTACAATGAATTACCCAGAAGTAAGGCATTGTAAATCGTCATCTAACAAAAGAAACTTTTGTCTGTTACGTAAGAATACGAAACTATTGATTCCCTTCAATTTTAATTAATATTTAACAAAGTTCTTGGAGAAAGAAATAAAAATAAATACTGTAATCTTTAGATATTATAATTTCATTTAAGAAAATCTGTTAAGCAAATTGAAAAAAGATTATAAAAAAATTTCTTTCTGGCAAATCTTTCTGTTAATCTGTCTTCAACATTTCAAATTTTATCATGAGAAATTCTTAAGATTTTCCAGAGAATTAAATTTACTTTTATATTCGATTTCTTATTTAATCATTTATTCATTAATCCACATTTCGATTTAAACCGAGATTTATATCATTTTTCCCTCCTTGTGGTCACTAACGGGTCTTTTTTCATACCCATTGTCGGTTTGACCACCCCCACAATGGAAGAAACGGGCCCTACACATTCGGAACATTCGCCCGTGTTCAGTGGCGCATTACGAGCAATAAAGGCATTTGCCCGAATCCTCATCAGCAGGGGCCCAAAACCAATCATTTATAAGAAAACATTTCTAGAAAAAAATGCCTGAAGTCAACACTATAATTCACCTTATTTTTCTATTACAGTTTCGAATTTCTGGTTGAGTTACTGGATAAGAAAAACAATTTAATAACTTTAACTAAAGTCATTGCTATTGACAACCTGTATTTAATAGCAATCAATTTGAAGCACACTTCGTCCTTCACCTTTAACCTTAATTCCTCGTCATAATCCTTCATTCATGTCTAACCCTCACCATCTTCATTACTTCAATTATAATTAATCCAGTATGAATTAATTTCTCCTAAAATTCTAAACTATTTTGGGTGTTTCTTAGAATATTTGCGATCGAATGGAAGATCAAATTACTACTCGGACTTCTCGTGCGGGTCTGGGCCATTTACTTCGTTTAGGCCTCAGAATTTTAAACAACGAAACAACGTTAAAAATTATATTATATTTTAAAATAATGTAACTTTACCAAAAATAAGCCTAAAAATGCAATGTAATGAGTAATTTGTAAGACATATTTTTAAGGCCCGTGCCAAGAGGTTTAACTGACCTCCCTAAAAAGGTTACTTTCATTTAAAACGATGCCACTGGCTCGCTTATTCTGCTGTATTAAAACAGCTTAGTCAGGTAATAGTGGTTACTCGTTATAGTGGTTATGTACAGTACAATCAACGTCTATAAACACAAGGTCGAGACACCAATGTTCCCTATGAAGCCACCATATTGGGTCCTTAGTTTCAAGGTCTATAGATTTCATGCTATCTATTTGAAGTAAAGTGTACGTTCCATGGAGTTCCTTCTATAATTTCAAATAGAGTATCTTTTCGTTTAGAGGTTACTCCGGCATATAATTGAAGGCCTTAACTAAAGAGGATTCAAAATAAAAAGATATGATACAGTACGAGGATAAATTTATTTAGTTTTGAAATGCAAAATAAGAGAACTTATTGAAGATACTTGTTATTTTTCAATTTCACTAAAACTGTTACAATATGTTTGTACTAAAAGACAATATATGCAGCAAATAGCATTATTTGTATAAAAATATGAAGTTATAAAAGCAATAATAATTATAAAATATGCACTAACTTTTGGTTGAATTTTTCTTATTGAATATATTCGAGTAATCTTGTATGGCTTATGTTCCTGATAAAAGAAAATATCAAGTAGAAGAGGAAAATAATTAGCTGAAAAATATCTCCCCGGAAATGATATACACATAATACACGCGTTGCGCATACATAGGCATGTAGGCGTCATTATGTAGTAAATGGATTTCAATTACTACAGGTGAATAAACAAACCGATTTATAATTGGTTATGTCACTGGCTAACACTACTAGCTGTATTAACAGAACACTACATGACTATAGTCTGTCCATGGAAATAATCACTTGGATATTAACCAAGAAGCATCAACCATTGATGGCTTAATTGTGGCATGTTACTTCCGGATTTTTCCTCATTTGTTAAACACGTCACTGTCATTATAAACATGTGCTACGAAAGCTACACGTTTCGGTATTGGAATACGAGGAAGTTTGTTATAGCAGTTGTCAAATGCATGATTTTACGCGCTATAAAAAAATTAACAGAATTGATGAAAAAGTTGTTCTGCCATCTAGTGAGAGAAAATAATAAAATTCACTGTGTGAATTTTATTATTTTCTCTCACTAGATACTGACATCGTTACTGATTGGTTTAATAAGCGAAAAGTGCCGACGTCGTTACTGATTGGTCTAACTGATGTGACATCACGCGTGACGTTGACCTCAAGTCGATTCTTTCCATAGACAGCCTATACCTAAGAAGAAAACAGCATGTACAGTAAAGTGTATGTATTATTATTAATAAACACTTAATTTATTCATTTATATTATTAAGCTTTGTGTAAAAATATTGTACACACATAACTGTGCTGTTTTTTTTCCTATTTTGATATAACTCGAAGGCCTATCACTTAAGAGTGTCAAAGATATATTTATTGCACACATACAGTGTAAAAGAAATTTCCTTTGTATAAATACTTGAGCTCATATATACTGAATCCATTCGTCATACTTCACGGATACCATTCATCTCCATAAAATATAAATATTTCTTTCTTTTCGTCTGGACAAAAATTTCAATTGATTTCTTCAATTTCTTTTCGCGCACTTTTGAGAAATCGTTTATTCTTTTTTGCTTTTATTCCATTCAGTTCATCCATTCATCTATTACCTGTCTGTGAGGTGAAATCTTTCCAGATTTATTAGAACTGAAATATTGCTAAAATATATTCTAAAAACAGCATTATTATTAATTTTATTACATTCTGCACTAAAATCAGCAATTCTTGGAATACATTTTTTCGTTTTTGATTCTTTCAGCCCTGGGTCATTAAGAGGGACTTTTTTCCACATCCATCGTGGGTTGAGGGCCGGGTGGTCGATCGGTTAAGGTGACAGCTTACCGCTCGGATGGACCGGAATCGAATCCAACGGGTCGAAAAACACCAGGAATTTTCTCAGGAAACTCGAGGGTAAACCGTTCCGGATATGTCGGGCTCCGACCTTCACTATCTGACCGCTCCACTTTGGGCCTGGCAGAATACGTAATGCCCTCTTGCTAAAATGGATCTTTAGTGCCCACAGGGTAGAAAGAAAAAGACCGATCTTGGTTTTCGTCCAGACCTTATAAAAGGGTTACCGGACGGTAAAAGACGGTGTCCGACGTATCCAAGACGACCGCTCCTGAAAAATTCTTTGGGTTGCTCGCCAGGATTCGGTCTCGGCTCCTCCAGAGTGATACATTGATAACTTGTACATTAGTAAGTCTGTACCTCAAAAACGATTAACGCGATGTCTCACAAGAAATGAAGAACCAACCATATAGGAAGAGATCCCGAAAAGACAATACCAAAGGTAAATATTTATGTTTTTTTTTATCTAATCTTAACTCGCTATGGCTCACGTTTCCTTATAAATACATTGCTTTTCGCACTAGCTATGTAGCCGTACTCAGGGAAATCTCAAGGTCGTTGGACTAAATGTAGTTACATTATGTAAAAAATTCTTATAAATTCAAATGTTTGTAATAAAAATATAAAAACAAAGCATTTTAATATGGAAGAATGTGTACATTTATTTAGTATATTATTTACTTGCTCATATTTTGTATTATTTCTAAAATAAATTCGTATGTTTTGTTTACGTTAATGATTTGTACAGTAATTGAAATTTTATCTAATGTAATTAAATTTTAAGTCTAATTAATGTACTATTTGATAGTATACTATTAAAAGTATGTGTTACATAAAAGTATTAGTTTATTACATTTAATGTAAATTATGTTAATTTTAATTTTAGTAAATTTTTACAAAAGTTCTTTGTTATCCAACTTTGGAATTCACAGTGCTACCATTTTACGTAGGTTATTACATAGGGCAAGATGCTAGATGTGTGTGAGGGGGGCGGGGCTTCCCAAATTGTCGACCCCTCTATGCGAGCAAAAAAGTCAAAAGAACCAAACCTCTATATGTGACCCTTCGCGAGATATAGCCGTCGAAAGATGCGCCTACGTCATGCGGGTTCGCGGGCAAAAAAACCGGGTCACGTGACCCAATATTTTTTTTCGCTTTTTCCACCTCTCAGTGTTTAAAAAAAGCGTGCCCCCTTTCAAAATATTTGCTATAGATGGCAGGACATTATAAAATATAAATGACTATTTTAAACGAAAGATGGCGCTGTAGAAAATTCAAACTTGCATCTATGTAATATAAATTATTTTCGTGGAACATAAAAAGTACAGTCAAACCTGTTTTTATGCGCTCTTTTTATGTGCGATTTTTATTTGTGCGATTTTTTTAATGCGAATTTTTAATTTGTGCGGTATAGTTGGCGACTAGTCTCGTGCGATTCGTCATGTCTTACGTTGACTTATTATAGCTAAATGAACTTATTATAGCATAAATGCACTTATTATAGTAATATTATTGCATGAATATGCGAAAAATGAAATAATTTACTTTTTAAGTCAACAAAACACCACCTGGACAAAAATATGTAAAACAGACGATAGACCAGACGATGCAGTCAAGTGCTGACATCTGTTGTCAATAAATTCTATTTCGTACGGTTTTGAGTTATTTTCTATGTGAGACTTTTTTATGCGGTCCCTGTTGACCGCATAAAAAAAATATTTTTTAATTGTGTTGCGAAAACTATTATTTACAGCCATTCGTGAAGTTTCGTGAGATTTTTTTTTGTGCGTTTTTTTTAATGCGGTCCCTATCCCCCGCATAAAAACAGGTTTGACTGTATTTTAATTAATTAAATATCTATAACAGAATCAAATTTAGAGATAAATTAAGCGAAAGATTAGATTCACATTATTTAGATGGCAGTACATTATAAATAGCGATAGTCATTTCTATTTTATATAATTATTTATTTTAATGGAGATCCACTTAGGCATTAAATTGTGCTGATGGGAACTTAATAGATCAATCAGTTTATAAATTAATGAACAAATAATACAATTAAATGTAAAAATAAAATTAAAATCTCTAAGACAAAAAGTAATAGCTTACATGAGTTAACTGGATTACTTTCTAAAATGTAATCCGAAATGATATATTATAGTTACACACACTTTTTAATTTGTGACCAAGAAATAATAAAACTGGAAGAAATAAATGATATCACATTTAATTTTTTCTTGTAATTTGTTTAAGTTGAGGAGACAAACACAGAAAGAAATTTCCTAGACATTAAATTTATTTTTTGTAATTTATTTGTAAACAAGGAAACTATGAGTGGAAGGAGCGAAGAGAGAAATGCTCTTATTAACATTACTTTTCTAGCATCATACTACAATAATAAACTCATATCTGGGCAATAGAGATTCTAACTTTTATATACTATTTTTTACTGCATGAATGTATCAAAACATAGTAGAATGAAAATTAAAACACCTTACATGTCTGTTGTTTTGCTGCTTGTTAATTGTTTGAGGACAAGAAGTTTTCAAAATGTTTCTACGTCTGTTTGGAAAATCGATTATAACATTTCAGAATATACTTTTTCCTAGAATAATTTAAGAATTTAATTATTAAGAATAGAAAAGATCCAGATGATTGATTAATTAATTAAATAAAAAAATAATTTTCTAATACAGCGCATTTACTGTCTCATTGTAAAGAATATAATACAATATTCAAACGAATATTATTTAAATCTGATAAATTAATTTAATTCGATGCTAAATGGAAACAACGTTAAATATTATTTATGAAAATATAAATCTAAAACCGGAAAAATAACTCGCAATTTCCAGGAAACTTTCTATTTCAAGATGGCGCCGAAGAATACGAAATGGAACGAATTCGAATCCGTCGAACGTTGCAATGCGTCACGCGTTACGTCACGCATTCTACGTCATAGGTATGATATTTCGAGAATTTTAATTGCATTTTTTAAACGAAAGTTTCTTTTCAACAAATTTTTTTATCTCGAATTTGGCAAAATATGTTTTAAATGTAAAACTCCGTTAAAAAGAAAATTTATTCAGATATACGTAATAAAATCACGTAGATGGCACACAAGAAAAAATAATTTCTAATAAAATACGTGTTAGTATTTATTTTCTCAATTCTAATGCGCATTTTTTTTTTGGAATTTTTTTAAATTTAAGGTGCCGTTATAAGCGAGCACAAAGTCGATTTAAATGCTGCCTAATTGGCAGTTTTTTCCTGACTCCACTCGGCAATTCGCGTACATTACGTCGTTCTAAACTCTCCCACTAATTCGGTTTTGTTTAGAATAGGAAAAGGAAGTGGGGACTGACTCCCGCATTTTGATTGTACCAAAATATGGTCAGTTTAGTTTACGGGGAAAAGGATTCGTTTGTTTCTGATGATTACTGACGATGGGAAAAGAAGTGTCTTTGATGATGCAAGATTGCACCCGTCGTTTGCAGTGGCGAGCTGTCATTGGAAGCGGTGGAAGCGCCGCATCCACCTTCCAATGACCTTCCCTCGTATTTTCTAAAATATGAATTTTCATATTTTAACGTACTTTGAATTAATTAAAATTAATATTTTATTATAACCGCATTATGTATCTTATTACAAATTTGTATACTACATGTGAAATAAACGATAAGATTGTTATTATATATTCGAATGTCAGTGGCGGAATGGAAGCGCTTACGAGACAGCTTCCACGGCGAGAATAACTGAATGGTGTAAAGCAGCCAGAGGGCATTGGCGCATGCGCTTTACAGACCACTAACCTCAGCCGGTTTAGCTGGTGGTATTCACTGTTATTTTTATGTACGTTTTATTGCAAAGTTATATTTAATTACAGTATAACTAAAAGAAAATTATAATTATATTGACAGATTTTCAGACAAAATCTTTAGAATTTTTATCACTTTTAGATGTTTTTCATAATATTAAAATTATTAACAATTTTTCCGAGCGTGTTTTAATTCTTTAAATTAAGTAAATTTTATGGGAAATTCTTTGATTTATCTAAATTACGTAGAGAATCGCAATATTTATATTCGTGTTCGGACTATATTGACGAGTAACTCTTAGACATAAAACATATTATAATTAACGTCGATCCGAACAAAGACTTACTAAAAGAATTATATGATTTAATATCATTAATTTTTACGGTACCATCTACCGGTGACTCTGCTGAGCTCAGTTTTTCTACCACCGAGCGAATTCATATATTGGCCAGGAACACTCGGTCGGAGGAAAAATTGTGGTCGCTGGCGTCGCTTTCGATAGAAAAAGTGCTTTTAAATACGTCGATGGAGTCCACGACCAGCGACTTTTATGATAAAGTAATTAACGACTTTGCGGAAAAAAATCGCCGAATAGTTGGTTTATAAAAACTTTAAAAAAGTTTTTCTATCATTGTTTGTATCGTATCAATTTGTATTGTGTGTGTATTATTCGTATTTTAGAACTAAAATACATAAATTGTTTATTTTTGTCATTTCCAGTTTTTGTTTAAAACTTTTATGGAAATGTGAGGTTCCGGACAGGTCTGACCCGTCACGAAAGACGCGAAAAAAAACTGTTAATTTAGAGAAAAATTTATTAGTTTGAAAAAACATAGGTAAAAGTCGCTTGTAGTCGGACACCCATTGTTTATATCAAACTGCCAGGCAGAAACCACAGATCGCGGAATGAAGTCGTCCTATGATCGGTGGAAGATCGAATTCGTCTTCGATTTTGACTTTTCTCACTCTCCAGGTAAGAGTCTCGTTACGTTTAGTAACGAGGGACCAACCACTCGGGAAGCGTGATTGAGGAAGAACGACCGATCAAAATGGACGAAAGAAAGAACGGAGATCGATATAATCCCCGACAATCGAAGACACCTGGCACTCGGTTAACGTTCCGAATAACCAGAACGCAGTGTGTCAACGCGCAAAAAAAAAAAGAAAAATTTCTCGTCTATTGTGCCAACCTGTAACCCGTGCCACTTCGGACTTAGACCGTCTCCCCGTGCCTTACAGACTCGTCAACGCCACTGTCCCGGGGTCATCTTCGATCGACCATCGAAGAACCACATCGACGCTCGGGACGTCCGAACCGCCGATTGTCCTAAAGCAAACTATTTTGTACATAGTATATGTTTATTTTATGTTAAAATAAACGGGTTTTGTCAGATACTTGTCTTTGTCTCTACAGCCACCACCCATGATCGAATGGACCCTAGACCATTACTGACGCGCAATTAACTGATTGCCCCTGGAAGTCGGCTTCTTACAGAAACACAACGCCACTGGATCAGACCGCACATTTCTTTGGTAGTTTGGGTCTAACCCAGAGAATGAGGCAAAGAACGTCGTCACAACTCTTATTACTCACAGTATCCAGGCCAGAATCTAATTCGATTATCTACGATTACAGGATAATGTACAATCGCGTTAACATTTTACTGACCAGAGAGTCAAGATTCGAATTAGGATCCCTCAAAGCAGCAAGATTTATTACTACGCGACTATCGGCAAAATGAATTTCAAACAACACTATTATAATACGGTTATTATTATTATTAAATCAACCTTATAAACAACTTTTATTAATTAAAATATAGTCCTTTTTACATAGATAAATTCTGCATACTGTACATTTGTTCGAAAAATCGATTGTAATAATATAACAGTGCAATAATAGTAACAAGGGATTACGTTATGCAAAAATACTTTTCATCGTTTCTTCTAAATCTAATGGTATTTTAATGTTATTCATGTCGGCGTGAGCCTTCAGCTTTCGGAAATTTTGTTGCACCTCGTCGATTTCTCTTTTAATTCTACTGTTTTCTTCCTGAAGTCTTCGAATGTCATCCAGAATCTTCCCTTTACTCATTTCCAATCCGTCTTTTTGTTCCATTCTCTTGTTTCGGCAACTGGCTGCGTAACCGCGATTTTTAAGAGTTCGACGACGCTGTTTCATTTTTGTGATCACATCCCTATTATAACCGCCACTTTTCAGAAGTTTATTCAGATCTCTTACGGAAAGTGTTGTCAATTGCTCGTCTGTTATTCTTCTGCTTTCGTCCAGTGTGAAACCATCCAAAGAGCTGTCGTCTTTCTCCTGCTGAAAGAAAACAACTTCATAAATATGAAACGTTCCATTAAATCACGAATCGAAAATTGTCTACGTTGCACGAAATAGCTTTACATTTTCCCTGAAGTGTATGAGTATAGACTTATCCATAACATTTAAGGCAATTAAGGTATTAACCTGCCATTCCTTGAGACCTGGGATCGAATCCAGATGAGCAAACAACCCAAGAATTTTTCACAGGTGGTTTTTATCCTAGATACATCAACCTCATCTCTCACCATCTGGCTATCCCATTGAAGGCAGATCTGGTTGAATCCACGATAAGTACGAAAAAAGGATCTTTTAGTGCCCATAGGACAGAAAGAGCAAAGAAAAAAAATCCCCAGTGTTGCTGACATTGCCAGATCCAGAGGAATTGCATAATAAATAATTATATTACTACTATACATTTCTCTAAAGAGGTTTATATCTCTGTTTGGATCGATTATCAATTTTAAAAACTTAAAATCTAACTATATACATTTTTCTAAGTGTTTTTGAGTATATTAAATGATTGGTACACTGTATATTTTCTGAATATTGACAGGAGAGCACGTGTCTAGTGCCCCTGAATCTATGCCTAGTTGTTGACATCGCAGGCATCTTGAATATTTATAACAGTTGTGTCTAAACATAGGCCAAGCAGTTAGGAAGCTTGGAGTCATTTTTCCTGACAGTGGTATTATTCTCTTATATTATTCTTGCTATTTGATAAGTGCAGTATTTTCGTTAACATCCTCTTCTCACACATGGATTTGTTGTAATCCATTTTTGTGCATTCAACAGTAGCAATATAAAATGAATATGTTCCTAATTTCAATGCCTTTTAGTGTTTTAAACAAATGTTCCAAAATTTCATTCTATCAAAATGCTTTAAACTGGTTTTTATATTGTGTTCAGTAATATTTTGTTCTGCAGAAAGAATTGTGAGTGACGTATAGGGATAGATATATTATGGCTAAGATATAATTATAGTGTGAACAAAATTATTGTGTAAATGTTATTTTTATGGTCCATGACTTAAGCTCAAAAATACAATTTGGTCCCCAAAATGAGAATGTTGGTTAGATTGGATTATTTTGGCACGAGGGCCATTTTGACCGAGCTGCATCACAAAAAAGTTGGACCATCCTAGTTTATAATATTAACACAGCTGTTTAATGTAGAATATACAACTGTTCCTAAAATATGACAAAATGATTTTGTAACTCTAATAAAAACAAGATTATTCCACAGAAGTATAGTTTTTACATTCAATGCCCACTAAGATAAAAAGATACAAAAGAATCCCAAAAGCATACAAAGAATGCCTTGTACCCTTTACTGTCATTCTGTAATTGGATCCAAGATAATGAAAATCATAAATATTCTTAGTATTTTTAATCAGATAAACACACTTTTTTTTTGCCATCCTCAATTTTATCTTCATATAATTACAACACTTGCATAACAATAAAAATTGTAAAATGCCAGTTTTATATTAAATATCATTAAAAAGTAAAACATATTAACACATTAAATACCTAAACAACCAGTCACATTGTACCGACCATTCATACAAAGCTTCAATCATTTCAAGCTTTCTTTGGAAGCATCATTGAAGGTTGATCCTGCATCATTGGATATGTACAATTTACACATTTCATCTTACATGCAGCTCTTATACTTTCATATTATTACATGAAGCAATAAATTAACATGTTAAATCTTAAATTATATCTTAAAACATATAGTTCAACATCATTATATTTATTTTGTAATTTCATTGCTTTTAAGTGCTTTTATGGAAAAATTTGTGAAAAGTTTAAATATTAGCGAGGTTGAGGCCGAAGTTTTAAGTGCGAAAACGTGCACGTCGGACGTTCGGCGCAGCTTTCCTGTAAGCCTAGAAGTTTGACAATGGTGTTTGGAAAGTCAGTGAAATCGTGCTCGACATTCCAATCACCATTGTCAAACTTTTAGGCTTACAGGCTAAACGTCCGACGTACACGTTTTCACGTTTAAAACTTCGGCCTCAACCTTGATATTAAATCTTCAAATTAAATTTTTTTAAAAATACTATTAAAAATATATTTCTTTATTCATACACCCATTAAGAATTTTTCTAAACCAATCTCCCTAATTTCTTTTAAGAAATTAAATGCTCAATATGGTCAAAAAATCAACACCAACATTTGATATGTCTCCTGCATTATTATTCAGTACGTCACTATAACACTATAAATATAACTCATACTAATCGTTAATCTGAAATACAAAAAGCATCATTTGCTTTAAAAAAGACTAAAGCTTAAAAAAATATCAAAAAAACAAGTTCAAGTACTTCTAGATTTGCATCTTCCTTCAGAAACGATTAATGAAATTAATGATTAGTATGAGTTATATTTATAGTGTTTTAGTGTTTGTTTGTTTTATTAAGTTAATGCAACGTAACACTTGAGCGATCTGCCTAGGGGGATGCCTTCCGAGAGGTCTTTTAAAGTTAACTGGTCCCTATTTAGGCCTTATAGACATAGAGAAAACCCAGAAAACTATGTGGTCGGCCTGTTCTGGCCAGGCGCAAACCCACAACCGAACTTCCAGTGTTCGGGAATCGGAATCGCTTGGCCACTGGTGGGCCAGTGTTTTAGTGACATACTGAATAATAATACAGGAGACATATCAAATGTTGGTGTTAATTTACAAGGTTTTAATTTTTTCCATATTCTAAATTTGTGATCTTTTATGCATTATTTGGTTGTTATGATTTCAATTCTTGATTTTTTGGTTCTTTATTTTAATTATAAAGGTAAGTTGTAAAAATATACAATATAAATTTCTGGCAAAAATTATCAAAATAAATGTGTATTTACATCTTGATTAGTATAATATGCTTATGTTATGTTATATTTTTAAAAAATTTTGTGTATTTTATGAACCTTTTTAGATTTCATATATTACTACATAATTAACTGTATGTACTGTACAGTGTGTCCTTTTCTGCTGTATTATTATTATTTTAATACAAGATTTAGTTGCAGCATATTTAATAAAGAAGCACTGTTAAATGTTGTTTAAAAGATGAAGTATTGCTAATTAAATAGGACTTTAAAAATTATCGTATTTTACGGACTATAAGACGCACCTGAATTTTGGAGGCAATTTTTCGAAGAAAAAAGTGCGTCTTATAGTCCGTAAAAGACGGTATTTCTTATTGAATAATTAAGATGAACTGTGAAGGTTGAAAAATATTTCTAAAATAAATATGTTACTAGATCCTAAAGTGTATATACACACACACACACACACACACACACACACAAAGGAAGTGCTATAAGTCTGGAACAATAGGAGTTGTGTTGATTTTTATTTATTCTTTTACAGTAAAACATAATGCTGAGTAAGGAAAAAGGAATTCAAGTTATTTCAATTGTGGGGACCCACAGTCAGCAAGAAATTGCTAAAGAATCTAAAAGGATGCATTCAGATTTTCCACTAATCATGTACTGTACAGTTTAAATGCATCCTTTTAAACTCTTCAGTAACTTCTCACTGACTGCTGGTCCCCACCATCAAAATCACTTAGATTCCTTCCTCTCTACTCAGTATCATCTGTAAGCTAATAGAGAGATTGCGGCTGAAGTTTTCATATCAAAAACGTGAAGGTCAAATGTTTAGCACAGCCGTCTTGTAAGCCTAGAAGTTTGACAATGGCATTTGGAACGTCGCACACAGCGAGTAGAAGTTCGGCTTAAACGTCTGCATTTTTCTGCATTTTGGGTTAAATTATGATGTATTTTATTAAAATAATGATTATTTAAGCACATATGAATAATATTGTAAAGAAAAAGATGATTTTAATCCAGAAATTATTTAATTATTGAATTTTTTTGCAAATGATGTGAAGTGCCTATAGAATTTTTATATTTGTGTTCATAATAGCTCATCATAACACTGCAGAAGTAGGTTTGTTCTTTCATTGTATCTTTTACCATCAACAACATAATTCGTTTGTAAACTTCTAAAAATAGTTTAATATATTTATTTACCTTTGCTTATGTGGCGCGACATGTTTTGCTTGGAGTTCAAATGTCAAACGCGTACTTCTGCTTGCCGCACAAATTTAAAGTTTGAACTTCAGTCGCATTCTCTCTAATACAAATGATAATGTAATTCTAAGGTTGGATTCTGCATATAATTATGTAATTGTGTAATGTTTATTGGTGTGAACTTAAAAAAAAGTATAAACTTATGTATACATAAAGATAATCATTATTCATAGTAAAATGTTATAATTTATAAATAATAGTATTAAAATAACAAGTAAAAATTTCTTTAACCTGATAGCTTGGCAATGGTAAGTGTTTCCAATCCTAAATGTAATAAAGAATATAAATTAATAAGAATTTCAGATTAGAATAAAAATAAATTTAAACTGTAATATTTTAAATTAGATATAATATTTGCAATTGCAAACAATAAGATAATTTCATTTGTACTAAACGTTAACATATTAACAAAACCTAAGTGTTAATAAGCAATATATTTTGCAATTTATAAAGAAACAGATTAAACAGTATTTTTTAAATACATTGTAATAATAAAATTGAGACAAGAGGAAAAATTATCAAAAAAATAGTGACCAGTGATAACACTCAGTTTCCATTTGTATTTTGACTTTATTTCATAAAAATTATAATTCATTATTCAAACTGGAATTTGGATTTACATCATTTGAAAAAAAAAAATGAAAAAGCCAGAGGGGGGGGCAAATGCCCGAAACGCACAGACGCAGCTTCAAATTAGGAATATTAAAAGGATATGTTAAAACAAAACTAGAATTAGAAATATATAACTTAAAGATTTATTAATAATAATTATGTTATTATTTTTAATATTAATTCATCTGGCTTTTTTTTTCTGTATTCTGTCAAATAAATACTGGAAATTGTTAAATAAAATATAAAATATTGATTTAATCATCCAAATTTGTTTTGTCGCCTTCAAAATTGGCCCCATTTGATGCAATATACTTCTGCCAATAAATAATCCAGTCATGAAAACACTTCTTATAAGCACTTTCTGGTATGGCCTGCAGCTCCCTCTGTGAATTTTGTTTTATTTCTTCAACTGACTCAAAGAATTTTCCATGAAATGCTAATTTGAGTTTGGGGAAGACGAAAAAGTCACACGGAACCATATCTGGTGAATGCAATGCTTGGTTGATTAAATTTGTTGTGTGTTTTTAGTTAAAAATTTGCATACAAAAATCAATGTTTGAGATGGCGTGTTATCATAAATCTGGCCTTTTCTGACAAATATTCTCTCTCAAACACCTCATAACACCCAGGTAATATTGTTTGTTGACTGTTTATCCCTCTGGAAGAAATTACAAGTGGACAACATCACGACAATCAAAAAAAACAGTCAACATGACTTTGATGTGTGTGTTTTTTTTTTCTTTTGGTTTTGGCTCATTCTCAAAGCACCATTGTGGAGCTTGTTGGCTGGTTTGCATGTCAAACTCATAAACCCACATCTCATCACCTTTTATGATGCATTTCATGTGGAGGTCTAAATTGGCTTGTTCAAACATGTCTTCAGCAGCCTTTTTCTGGTGCTCTTTTTGAAGAAAATTCAGCTCTTTTGGAACAAGTCATGTTGCAACATGCCCAAAATATCAACTAAAATGGTGCAAATGAATTTGTGAGACATGTTTAGATTCTGAGCCATCTTTCTCAAGCTTGAATGATGATTTTCCATCACCATTTCTTTCACTTTGTTTATGTTTTCTTCAGTTTAAGAAGCTGAAGGTCAACCAGAACAATGCAAGTCTTCCATCGCTTCTTGGCCATCTTTAAATGGTTTGTACCACTCATATGCACGTGTTTTGGATAACTGACTCACTGTAGGCCTTCTGCAACATTTTCAATGACAAGCCCAAGAAATTTCGTCGACAACACAAAATTTTAAACAAACTCTTTGTTCAATATTTTCGTCCACATTGAAAATCACAAAGCACACTTCATGTTCGATGACAAAACTAACAGTTGTAAATAAACTGGTTGACAGATGTGTTACAAATTCACGTGACAATTAAGTACATTAGTACCAACTTACAGCAAAAAGTTTGTTTTAATATCTTTTACACAGGCTTTCAAAATGGACAATTTCCAGTATTTGACAGAATGTATTATAAGCTTCAGTTATATGCTAGCTATTAAAGTAAAAAATGCCAACTATTTAATTACTTAAGTGAACTTTTTATAGTGTATTCTATTTTATAAGTTTTGGGACTTGCTAATTTTAATAACATTAAATACTCAAATGCAATAAACAAGTCTGATGGCCAGATGGCCAATTAATAAAAATTGGAAGTCTACCACCAATTTTCTTGAGGTTTTTCACCCATCCAGATTTGATCTTTAGTATCCAGAATAAAAAACAGATGGGTGAAAAACCTCAGGAATTTTTTGGGGGTGGTCCAACTAGATATGTCCCCATCCCTCATCGCCTGATAATATTCACAAACTTCACTAATCTAGAAACCTGGCTAAAAGAATTAAAGAATTTAATGTCAACATTTGAGACGAAAGATCAAGGAGAACTTAACTATTGTCTCGGAATTGAAATAAAAAGAGAAGAAATCGAAAGAATGGAATAACAACTTTAAACCAAAAAGGTTATATATATGATAAACTAAGAAAATTTCACACGCACGGTTCAAACCAAGATTTAAATATTATAACAATTTTTTTGCCTTTGTACCTAAATTTAGAGCTTTGAAAACTTACAAGCTTATAAGAATTACAAATATTTAATATAATTTCCCACAAAACATATAAATTATGTCTGTACTAACTGTTGATTTGTAAACATTACACAGGAGGTTTCAAAAAAAATTCATAGAAAACCTGAAGGTCAAGATGTAACATCTGAATAAGCATATGTCTAAGGATGATTTCACACGAGTGGTCAACCCAACTGGAGTTGTTCCAAGTCATGTTTGACATGTCAACAGCAATAGTAGCAATTGGACAGATTTTAATAAATATTCATAGCTGAATTGGAACAATTGGTGAGCTATGGATAGGTTTAATGGTGATGTTGAGACTTAAAGTATCCAGATATATGGTTGAAACCAAAACTGTCTTGTAAATACAAATACATAGCAGTGAGCATATTTTTTAAAAATATGCTGAAAAGTCATCATTCAGCAAATTACTATAAATCATAATATAATGAAAATAAAGTGAGTCTTCATATCTTTCTTAGCAATGAAGAAAGGCAAAATAAATGGATTAATATGAAAGGAATTAATGATGATATAGTGATTGTCCACAAAATATATTTGTGTAATGAACATTTTTCAGGTAATTTAAGTTATAACTATGATTATTAAACATTATTATTAGAATAGTAAATGATTATTTTTCTGCATTTTTGTAAAGATAATAATTAAGGATTCATATCCCATTATATATATATATATTCTTTATTACTAGAATTGTCTCTGTTCACTCTAAAAATCGCTGGTAAAATATTTGGTTCAAAAAGTATGCATGTTCAATTAAACTAGAATTCTGATATTATATACTAGGTCTCAAACATTTTGGTGCCCACCACTGAACACTGGTAGCTGGTTACAGGTTTGCGCTTGACAAACAATTTGGCCATGTAGAGTTTTCTGGGTTTCTACACTTAATCTAACACCTAAATAAAGATCAGTTTCCCAATGAAAGTCATTCCAGAAGGTATCCCCTTGGCAGATCATTCAACTATTGTATAGCCTTATTCTATCATTCCAATCAAAATGTTTTTAGAGACTTTTTATATCAATTTCCTAGAAGTGACATAACTTTACTATATTTCTCTTTTACACATAGTAGGGATCAGTGCAATATAGTATTGTCAAACATAGTTACTTTTGAGATATGATCATTTGAAAGTTTTAAAAAAATGTTTAATTTATACATTGGGATTAGATGCTGAAACTACTTTCATTATGAAGTCTTAGGTTATTCTGGAAAACTTTTACAATGTAAAGTACCAAAATATACAGATATTTTCATAACCGGCAATGTGTTTGTCGGTTAGCACCTTATTGCACCAAGTGATTGGGCATTAGGTTTGGAAAGGTAAATGAATGAATGAATGATGCACACGTTTGTTCTACGTAAGTACACATTCTAATTTAACATTGAATTCATTATTATGAGTGTTTACAGTTAGATTTGCCAATATTAACAGAATGAATGATTAGAGAACAGAATATAATGGCAGTATGGCAGTTAATTTTTGCCAAGTACTAATCATTATCATCAAGTCTGTCCTCATTTTCAGCTAGATGTTCATGTACTTTGAGTAATAAGATTTCTGTATATTCATGATATGCTGGTGGAATCCATTCTAGAAGTGACATTACTTCTGCAAATTTTCGATTATCTATAGAAACTTGTGATGAATATATAAGTTATAAATCACAAACTGAAATTTGTGAATGAGGGTAGCCATTTCTTGGGAGTACACTGTGTCAACAATGATAACTCATGGTGGTAAGTGTAACCACTTGTGGAATGTCTGGTATTGCCGAGTCAATCGGAAACACAGAGGCACTTAAAAACTGGAGAGGTTGTTTTGAATCTGCTACAGTTTTCTTGGGTATTGTATTACTCAGTATACTAAAGATTTTAAAGTTGAACCGCTACAGCATTGTAATTTTGAATTTCTTGTTTGTATTAGCATTTAAGATCACATTTGACCAGTCTTTGGTACACAGAAGAGCAGTATCTCCAAGAATACAACTCTACGTGACCAAAATCACTGTCACACAGTTGTGTATATACCACAACTGGAAAGTGATGTTAAATATGCTTAAATTTACCTGACTGCACCAGTGCAAAGTAGAGGGAAATCAGAATCCACTTTTCATTTTGCCCTTTGCAATTATCATCAATGGCATGAAGTTTCCGAGACTGCACATTGTTTTGTGTTAAGTAATTCAGCAGGTGACTTGTAATTTCAAAAGAACTACATTTAGCAATACTTTCATTCCACAAAAACAACTGCCCAATGTCTGTGACACAATTATGTATTCCACAGTTGTAACTCCACAGTTTTCTTTTGTAGAAAGCAGGCCCTACAGTTAATTTTGGAGATGAAAGTGTTTGATGAAAGTTGACATAACAATATGACACTTTTCAGGATGTGATTAAGCTAACTAATTTATTTTTTAAAAACTATTGTTCGTTTATTTGCTTTCTCCTTCCATTTTGATGTAGGTTAGCACTTTATTGCTCAAAAAAAACAAATGGCAGTTAATATTGATTAGAAAAAGGATATAGATTTAATACTGAGTCACGTAAGCTCATATCACAGCCATGAATTGGTAGTACACACAATTATTCTACATAACTGGCTCATTAAACAATCTGAATTTTGATGAAAGTGAGGGTTAATGCCTTATTGTACCAACTCATTCATATACATAACATTTTAATATATTATGTTTTGTTAAAATTCCTAGAGAAACCAATTATATCATCTTTAATATTTTCACATTTATCTGAAAACAATATCAAGAGCCAAGGCAAATATAATAACTAAATAGAAAGGTGACTGAAAGTAATTGTAGGCTTCAAGAATTCCAATTTATTGTTTTCTGTGAATGTATATGTGGATAATTTATTATATAATTACAAGGTAAAACCCCAATTATCCAAGGTAAGATGAATCGACACGACCTTGAATAACCAAAAATTTGGATAAAACGGTCAGCCACCGTCCTTTTTAAATTAAAAATTACAAATATAAGAGATTTAAAAGGTAAGCTTCTTTTTTCTATCTTAGTGAATTTAATCATACACAAGAACAACATTGTTTACACCAGGGTTGTCCAACCTTTTTTCCTAATGGGTCAAATTAGAAATTTAGGTATATTCAGCAGGCCACAAAGGTACTTTATATAAATATATGCTTTTGAAAAGTTCAAAATGTGAATATCAAATTTTAATACCAAATATATATGTAATTACAAAAAATACTGTATTATTGACAGTAAATAAAATTATACTTAAACAAAATAAAACAATGTGAATGTATGTCTCTTTAATCCGAATGAATCAATCCGGTAGACTTCCTCACAGCTATTAGGTTAGGTTCTTCCAATAAAGAAGAACCTAACCTAATAGCTGTGAGGAAGTCTACTGGATTGATTCATTCGAATTAAAGAGACATACATTCACATTATGTATATACAGCTACCACATCTGACATTGAGAAAATAAAACAAATTCAATGCAATTTTTGACATTTCCTTTGTTTTATAATATTGTCAATAGTGAGGTTGAGGCCGAAGTTTTAAACGTGAAAACGTGTAGTCGGACGTTTGGCACCGCTTTCCTGTAAGCCTAGAAGTTTGACAATGGCATTTGGAATGTCGAGCATGATTCCACCGACTTTCCAAAGGCCATTGTCAAACTTCTAGGCTTATAGGAAAGTGGTACTGAACGTCCGACGTACACGTTTTCGCATTTAAAACTTTGGCCTCAACCTCGCTAATATCCAATTTTATGATACTAGTCTCGATTCTAAGAATGATAGTTAAATGGGAATTGCCTAACCTATTTCTTTCGGCAGCTTCGTTGTTCTTTGTGCACAAAAAGAATTGTTTACAACAGTATGCACTACCCCACATGCATAACAGTTTCCTAGATGAAACGACGATTTCATCAAATTCATTGAAAGAACGAACTTCATAGAATTCAAGAATGGAATGTTCTCTGTGATAAGTGTTCAAAGATTCCCTGCTTTGAAGTTCAATGAGTTCTAGCTGGTATTTGGCTGGTGCTTCCACATAATTAAATGAAAATGGCTCATTGAACAATTATAATTCAGTTTCTATTTTTCAGAAGTCAGAAAATCTGGTTGTTAAATCTTTTAATGAAACTTCACATAATTTACTTTTTTTTTCAAAGTTTACAAGAAATTCTTCTTTTCTTTTTTAATAAACTCTGAAAATGCACAATTTGACACTGCAATCTTTTTCATGACAAAATAAGGCAGATAATGTTATTGCATTATCTGCCTTATTTGTCTTTTGTAGTGTCTTTTTTTATCTGCCTGACGAAAGGTGCCCATTCTTTATCACTAACATCAGTTCATTACAAATATTTTTTAAACTGAAACAATCGAAATTAACAGACTATGCCACCAACTTTTTTGATTGACCAGTTACAAATTATGTCACCAATTACATCACTACGACGTTAAAGTGTATCCAAAGAAACGAAAATAATTTTTGCAACATATTTTACCAAAATAAATGAGAATGTACCTAAAAAATTTAGGGTGCAGTGGGCCATGGGTTGGACATCCCTGGTTTACACTCTAATTTCATCACTGTCTTATTGAAATGTTACAATTTGGAACACAAAGCAGAAATATGTTCTTTACATTAGTCTCTCATCTGGTTTCTTATTTACATCAAAAAAAGGAGGTAAATATGTCTTAGCAATGGAACAAAAGCTTAAATATTTTCAGATACATGTGAAATCTTAACCTTTTAGATTCTCATAGTTGTCTTAGATACACTGGTGCAAAAAACTCAAGCAACAATTGTTTTTTAGCCATAACTCCACAACAAATCAACCAAGAGACACGAAATTCAGAATACGGAGATGGTATTTTGTACTTAGAGGTGGAAGAAAGCATACTAGCATAAAAATTAATAGAATGCATACAGTACAGAATCAAAGCCTTCTAGTTATTGTAGTCTTGTACCCCACACACTTTGCGTGCCCTCGCGTCATCTGCGACGTCTTCTTCCCGCACATGAATCACCTTTCTAGCAAATAGAAAAGGGCTTGTTGCCGTTGGTACGACGAATGCCAATTCGTCGTACCAACGGCAACAAGCCCTTTTCTATAATTTCATGGATGTCTGCTTAAAAATTACAGTTGTGCACGCCAGTGTATCTATAAATTTACATCTATTCTTTGTAATGTAAAGTTTAAATTTTGAAGGACTTAATTTACTTTTACACAAGATAATATTCGAAACTAATCATAAAAAAATGGCGAAGACGGAAAACACATACTTCCCCTTGTGTGTATCTTACACAATGCGTATGTATACTGTAGTGTTGCAATCGGCCATCTCGCGTAACCACCTGTTTGTTTACCAGTGAATAAATTAAACACTTACCATTTTACCGTCTTGTTTAGATTTCATATCGTTTCCAATGTCTAATTTCCATCCAATTTCTCTCCTGTCTCGCATAGAAAATGGCCAAATTCGATATTATTCTCGTAACGTTATTGCTAAAAGGTAATACGGATGCAATTGTTTTCCAGGTACATATGTTTCGCTTAAGTGTTGCCAACTCCGGAAACTCTTATTTGGGTCAGAGTTTTGTTTTATTGTTCGAATGAACAATATAATTGTTTTTTAATATTAATTACATTTATTTATGGTAAATTTTATAAAATATTTTATTAATTTTTTATATTATATACAAACCTTTTATTAATATTTTTAACTCTCCGCCCTGTGGGCTTTTTTTTTTTTTTTTTGTAACTCTTTCCGCCCTGTGGGCACTAAGAGGGCCTCTTATAGCAAGCCCATTATGGGTTCGGCCAGGCCCACAATGGGGCGGCCGGGTGGTGAGGGACGGGAACCGACGTATCCGGATGCACCACCGCCCGAAAAATTCCTGGGGATTTTTCGACCCGTCCGGATCCGCCCTGTGGGCACTACGAAGGCATCTTTTAGTAAGTTCACTATGGGTTCGGCAGGCCCACAACGGGGCGGCCGAGTGGTGAGAGGACCGACATATCCGGACGGACCACCTCCCGAAAAAATCCTGGGGATTTTTTATCCGTTCGGATTCGATCCCGGGTCTCCCAGAGCGGTAGGCTGCCACCTTGACCGCTCGGCCATCCGCCCTTCTAATGTTTTTTTAACTATTTCCGTTCTGTGAACACTTATAAGAACATTTTCCTATACTAATCATGGAGGCCAAGAGGCCTAACACACCCAGATGAGAGGCCAAGAGGCCTACAAATTTAAATGATGTAAGGCAGTCAATGTTAGGACGTCTCAACAGTTGTATGGATTAGAAATGTGAGAATGGCAGCTACTCTGAACCAGTGGCGTAGCGTGGGTGTCAGCCGCCCGGGGCGGAAGAAAATTTCGCCGACCCCTTATTTAGGTATCTTAATTTAAAAGACTAAAATATACAGTAATTCTAAAGAACTTTTCAGCAAGAACAATCATCATTATTGTGTATTGTACAGGTTCAAATTTTTACAAGATATTATTATTTATTGTAAAATTTTGCCGCCCGGGGCGGGCCGCCCCTGCCGCCCCCACTACGCTACGCCACTGCTCCGAACATCTCTCGTGTAAGAAAGTAAAATAAAATAAAATAGTTTCCAACTCCTTTCCTATGATTTTGTGTCCTGTGTTTTTGGGACTTTTCTTTTAATTCTTGTGTGTGAAATAAGTAAACGCATATATAACCGACAGTTACGGTTTACTCTAGCGGCGTACCCAGGATCTAAATTAGCGGGGGGCAACACATATTAGTTTGGGGAAGGAGAGAGAGATTTCGCGACAGATAGCTCTAGTCTAGTCACAATTTTCATTATTCAAACTGATACTAAATTGATACGACTGTGCTGTGTATTGTGTATTAATTACTACACTTTAATTTTTCTTCTAGGAAAGGGCAGCTGCCCCTCGTTGGGTACGCCTTTGGTTTACTCTATATCATATATTAAAGAATACTACGATTAAGCCGTAGTATTTTGCTGTGGGCTGCCATATACTGTGTCCATATTTCAGTTCTAACCTACGGTAGCTATTGTATGTTTGAAAGTCAACTTAAACGTGAATGTACGACAGCTGAATTATAATCCTTTAACGTAAGTTTACAGTCGTAAAATCAGACTTTTAAACCATTCATAGGGGAGGAAGCTCGAGGAGCTGCAATAAACAATTAACTAACAATTAGCAGATGCTACAATAAGTAGAGGGTCTTTTTAATCAAGCACAATATGGATTCGTCTAGACCTACAATAGAGTAGTCTAGTTGTGAGGACAAATGGATTGGTATAATGGATCTGCCAAGAGCGGGGGGGGGGTTCATCCCGGAAAGACTTTCTGTGAAAAACTATGTTATAAGAGATATTTTCATTATAAAAATTCTTTAAAGCGACTAATTTTCATCGTAATTATTCTTGTACATTTACATATTCTGTATAACACGAATATATTCTTTATGAAATTTGAGTTGAATAATTATCAACGATTACAAAGCATATTGAAAATAAATAGGTCTAGACACAGTCAGTGTTCTTTACTTTTTGTAAGGTATTATTTAAAAATCTATTGTAAGTCTTTGTGATTCAGCCAGTGAAGCGTATTATAAAGCATAACAAAGGAAGAAGTAGATGTTATTTAGAATGTTTGCATGAATGGAAAACAGTATCTACTATGTTTAAAAAATAAAATTATAAAGTGAATCAATCGGATGTTATGACGAGGTTATAACGTATGGTCTAATTTAAATTTCCTTGACATAATTAATATAGGGGTGCAGTGGGTGTCAGCCGCCCGGGGCGGAGAAAAATTTCGCCACCCCCTTATTTAGGTATAAGTAATGAAAAATTCCGTGCTCATTTCAATCGGTCCGAATCGTAGGTGCGACAAAAATATGAAATGAAATGGTTTAAATTTTTACAAGATATTATTATTTATTGTGAAATTTTGCCGCCCTCTAAAAGTGCCGCTCGGGGCGGGCTGTCCCTGCTGCCCCCACTACGCTACGCCACTGGATGGATACCAAAAAATAGTTTATAATTTGATTTTAAGAAAATATATTAGACCCTACATTTCAAACTACTCGCAAACTGTAAACAATGCATACATAAGGGACGATCGTGAACCCCACAGTAAAACTTCAGAAAGTAAACTCTAGTTCAGAAATATTATCAAACGTGCACCTTTAAAAAGGTAACTTTGAATTTGGTAAAATAGCTTTTATTTTATTTTTTGTTTGCTATGAAATAAAGTCATTTGATAGGATCAAGGAAGAAAAAGACTTAATTTAATAATAATAATAATAATAATTTTTTTTTGTTTTGTTTTAGATGGACAAATTGCATAAAAATAAGCAATATCTCACTGGTCCCCTCACAACCTCTGTAAAGGACCGCTTTTGGCAGAGCAGGTATACAAGCAACACGACCTTGGTAATTGGTCTTACCTTACGTTGTGTCTATAAACGGTCGGGAAGACAAAGGGTGTAGCGTCTCCGTTTGTCACATGTTTGTCGGCTAGAAAAATGTAAACAAGGGACGGACGTGACGGTAAGGTGTTTCGTCGGGAGAAGAGCAGACGTTTTTGAAAGCTTCCGGGAAAGGAAGGACCCTGATCGGTCGTAAGTTGTCGTCGAGGAACTCTTTAAATCAGCTGTTCCCAACCTTTTTTTGACCAGGGACCACTTTGATTTCATTGTTGTTAGCAGGGACCACAAGGTTTAAGAAAAATAAACTTTAATCAAAACTTTTAACATAAGTAATCGTTAAACTCAAGAGTAACATGCTTCAACAGTACTATTATAACGAAAACAACACTTTTAGTAAAAATTAAATTCAGTTTGTATCAATGTGGGAATAATAATTTAAAACGAATAAAAGTTTTAAATCTTTCGCGGACCATATTTTAGCTCTTACGGACCACTGGTAGTCCGTGGACCACTGGTTGGAAACCGCTGCTTTAAATAGTAAGAGTGACGAGAGGACCGAGGAGAAGGGCAAGAGACAGATAGTACGATAGTCTCAGGCACTTAGCCCGCTGAGCGTAGAGAGAGTGTTCTCCTCAGGCAACGATCTGGGGACGGGTAAGTGCGGAGACTGGACAGGTCGTACGGTTGAGCCAACTCCACAAACCGACCAGAGTTTCCCCAGAGTCTAATAGTCCCCGAAGGACAAGCTGTTGCGTGAGACACCCTCCCTTTGTTGTACCGTGTGTGTAATGTCGTCAGACTTGTATATTCTGAAATATTTTGTTTTGTAAATAAACTGTAAATATTCACTGGTTGAGTGTGGAGGTGTACCTTTCTACGAACCAACGTAAGAACATTCTCGAGTCGTAAGAACCAACTCGAGACGGATTATCGTAAAGATCTTGACTGGATTACAATAAAGATCTTCACTACCTCTTTCTCTGTTTGTTTCCTGTAGTTCCATGAACCGCCGCCCTCACCATCTAAGGTAGAAGAGTCAGAAAAGGAAGTTCTAGAAGTGAGAAGGAACAAAGAACAGAGACAAATGTTCCAAAACTCTGATTAAAATTAATATATATATAATGGCGTCTATTACAGAAAAATTGAATTTTGTGATTATGTAGGGGAGACCGGGGCAAGTTTGTCAATCGCATTTTTTTAGAAACAAAATAAAGGGAGACTCTCTTTAGAGATTAGGCAGTTGAGTTTTATTGGTGGCTTGTTGAGTGGGCTGTTTGTATTTTTCTCCAACAAGCGCAGTTGAATTAACAAGTAAATTGCCATTTTCATTCAATTTCATGTAATATTTTGCTTCCATTTGTATGGAATTGACATGTTTTGTTATAATTCCATAATAACGAAAGTTGCTTTTCCTGTTAGAAGGATAAAACATTAACTTATTTACATGACCAGATCATGGCTTAGTACCCTATTCTTAGGGTTCCACTTAATGTTTCTAAATCGTCACTATTGGGGCATCTTCGGCAGCGTTGCCTATCTTAATTAAACAATTTGCTGTTAGGCTTATTTCATTTCTACTGTTTATTTGAGTTCACTAATTCATTTTACTTTATATTGCTTTTAACTTGCATTATAATGTTTTCATTTATTATTTGTTTCATTTTTTTTTGTAATTAATTTTTTTTTACATTTTCTTTACTTAAATATGCCTTTGATCTTGTATTTCGTTGTTATAATATTAAATAGGTGTTTGGAAAAGTATTTCTTTGTTTTAATAGTGAATTCCAACGTATACATTGTTAATAACACAAATTTATATACCTCCCTGTCTTGTTCCATTACTGTTGCCGAAGTTGCTCCTGGTATGGGGGCAACTTCGGAAACTTAACGTGGTTTAGTGGTTTTATGCATTCGGTCACTGGTGCTATCTCGTTGTGAGCTTAGCGGCTAAGCTTTAGCCGCACTCATGATGGGTATGATTAATTAAAAGACCCTCTTTGGGGCCATATATGAGGGAAAAGGGGTCGGAAAAAAGAGAAAATAGTTGTCATGCTAAGGGAAACCACAGGGGAAAAGCAATACGTAAGGAATTGTTTCCTTTATGAAAAAATCTATTGATTCTGAGTGTTAAACACTAGAGGACGATTTGAAATTAAACAGTATTTGTGATAACGGCTGCAGCGAATGCGATAGAAATGAAGATCACGTGAACACGTACTGTAGTACATACGGCCACAGGCCATTGTCAACATTAGTCTATTTTGAAATAAATAACCAGGGGCAGACTCGAACGAGTTCTCAAGAACAAGCAACAAATGTATTCGCGAAAACAATGAAAATAAGGTTAATAAAGTTACACCCAGAGGCGTAGCTGGGGAGGGGGCGGTGGGGGAGGCCCCCCGGTAGGCCTGTACCTAAAAAAAAAGTCAAGGGCCCACCTCACATGACAGTTTTTTCGCTATGAGGAGACGCCACCAGAGCTCGCACCAGCTGAAACTCTTACTATGATTTATTCTATAAATGTAAACTCATACGTCGCGACATCGCATATTCATTATACCGTGTGAGTTGCTCCAGTGCGAAGATATTACAATTCAACAGTGTTTTATAAAAGAGTTAAAAAGGGTGACACCATGATATCCGCACCTGGTGTCACCCATGCTAGCTACGCCACTGGTTACACCCGCAGCCCCAGATCACTAATATAATTAGAATTTCGGACGACGGATCCAGATGCCAGATTTTTGAATCGAATTGGTTTGTTCGCTGTCATATTCGAATACTTAGAACAGGTTCTCGGGAACAAAGGGAATGTTTTGCAATTAAGCAGTTCACAATTCTTGTATTGGAATATTCCCATCTCTAGTTGGAATCACTTTGGATTATGCCTAGTAATAATGTTTTTTTACGCGTGTAAAAGTGATTTTATTATAAAAATGAACTGATGACATTTATCTGATGTAAAGATAAAAACCTGTTCAAAACGGAATAATTCGGTACAGTGCGTTTCCGATTTACGCAGATTTTACTGTATATATATATATATATACATTCTATGTTATAAAAATATTTTCGTAATTCTTTATATTTGTTTTACAACCGAAATTTCAAATTAAGTAATTCTATAAAATAAATTTTGAAAACAAAAATAGCATTGTCATGCCGCAATTTGAAACGCAATTTAAATACATCTACACCGTGACAAATGAAATTATAATATAAATTATAAATTCTTAAATGCTAAAAAATTCTATAATGGCTGTCAAATTTAATTTTAATCAGTTAAGAATTTTGCTTTGTATATTTACAAATATTTTGTTCATAACTTACTGTTAATTTTGTTATAGGTCAATGTAAATTTTAACTACAGGTGTTTGGTGGTTTTTATCTACTATGCTGGCATGGGATATATATATATGCCAATGTAAAAAGAGAAAATACAGTAGTTTCCGGTTAACTTGCACTTCATCACTATAGATATAGTAACTGTATAATTCAGTTTGCAACACTTATCTGTATATGTATTAATTGGACTAATGTATAAATCACTATTAAATTAATACCAAACATCAGACTAATAAATTTTTAATAAGTTATGTATAAAAGAAGACATCTTGTAATTTTAACTAACATTTCACAAATTCACACAAAAATAAAAATAGTTTTATTCTATTAAATTATAAAAATGTAATGAGATTTATGACATGTATTGTAAAATGTAACGTGTGCATCTATGGTGGAGGTCTAGGCATACTGGGAGGACCGGGAGGTCTCATGGGACGGGGCGGCGGCGGCGGCAGTCCACGGCCGGGAAACATGGGTCGATTTGGCACCGGACCTAAATTAACAAAAATTATTTTTAATAATATACACACAAACACACACTACTAAAAATATGACTAATTAGTTATAATTTCTATTTTAATAAATGAAGTTTATTTATTTTATTAGTTACAACGACGTAACACTTGGGTGATCTGTCTAGGGCAGTGTTTCCCAAACTTTTGACATCTGTGTACCTTTTGTATAATTTTCTTAATGCTGAGTACCCCTCGTCAAAAAAATTGTATATACTTTAAATCAAAAACCAAAGATAACAAGGATATTCCATTTCTATATGCTGCTGCAATTGAAAAATCGAAAAAGCCAAAATAGAAGACTATATGGAAAATATTGTTCCTAGATATAGCGATATGGACTTTAGGTCTCATTTTCGTCTTTCTAGAAGCACTGTCAAAGTAAGTCTCTGCTAAGAATTGTTAGTTGTAGTAACTAGCTACAGAAAAATTGGTTTATTCGGCATTTTTAGCTTTTTATTAATACTAAAGCGCATAACAAACCTTTCCTGTTAGAAAAATCGCACAAAAGCTAAAAATACACACGCGCACATTGTAACAATTCAATGTGTAGATACTGGAGGTTTTTGTGTGACACTGTTGTCTTGGCCATAGGGTGGAGGAATACACAGAATCACAGCACCCGGCGAAACCGCTAAGAAGTAACGAAGTTTTTTATTATTTTTCTATGTTTGTAATCGAAAAAAGTAAACTGCTTGTTGACCAGGAACAGCCGAAGCACGGTGCAGCGTGTACCCCCACAAAACTCTTCCCGTACCCCTGGGGGTACGCGTACCACACTTTGGGAAACACTGGTCTAGGGGAATGCCTTCCGGGAAGTCTTTTAATTAAATTAAGGGAAACGGGCCCCTATTTAGGCATTAAAGACGTGAAGAAAACCGAAAAACTCCTCCTGGTGAGATATGAACCCACGACCGAACTACCAGTATTTGGGAAACAGAATCGCTTGGCCACTGGTGGGTCCTTTCTAATAAAGAAGCCAGGGCTAAAGAAATATCTAAAAGTAAAATGTTGTTGAATTGGCTATCAATTTTTTTACTTAGTATCTACTATATAAATGCTGAATGGTTTTTAATGCCCTGCATAACATGACTCCAAATTTGACCTTTTAAATCTTTTGAACGAAGTCATATAAACCAACATTCTCAAATTTACATAACAGTATCACAAGTCTAACAGATATTTAAATACTTCACCCTAAATTAAAAAACTCTTTTTGCATAACAGCTTGAAAAAAATAAAATAAAAATTTATTTTAAGACGTTATATTGCACTGTTATAGCCTATTACTTAAAAATATTTTTGTTTTATATCCAAATTTATCAATAAAACATTTATATTTAAAAAAAAATGCAAACATAATGCATACCAAAAGGCGGTGGTCTCGGTCCAAAGTTCATGCTCATTTGAGGTGTGGTCGCATTCCAGGTGGCGGAGGAGGAGGCATACCTCCTCCCTGGAATGGCGGCGGGGCGGCGGTGGTGGCATTCCTATAAATTTTTCAATTTATACGTTTTAAAAATATTTATTAAAGTATTCTACAGAAAATACTTAAAAACTTACCCATAGGTTGTGGTGGCATAGCTTGTCTTTGTTGCATCATCTCGCCAGGTCCGGGTTCATTACTGGAAGGTACTGGTATCTGAGAAGAACTAGTACTGGGTGGAGGTGGTGGAGGAGGAGGAACGGTTGGCGGTGGCGGAGGGGAGGCATGCCTGCATAACTCGACACGGGTGGTGGTACTGGCGGTGGAGGTGGTATGCCACCTAATTATTTTTTATTAATTTGCTTATAAGGTCAATTTAAATATTTTTCAATGATGTCAGAACTTACCTGATGGTGGTGGTGGTGGGGGAGGAGGTGGAGGTGGAGGATGTCCAGGTGGAAATGGTAATGGTCCTGATGAAGGCGGTCTTATTGGTGGAGCCACAGAACTAGGTTGTAGGGCACCATGTAATGGAGGTGGTGGCATCTGCATTGAACCTAAATAAAAAATATTACATATATTTATATTAAATATATTCAAATTGTTTCTACAGTAGTTGTATCTAGGAATAATTAACTTACTCCTAACTAAACTTTACTTTTATATTTATAGATATAATAGCATTTTACAGTTATTCATTTTTCAAAAAATAATCTAAAGCCAAATAATCAATAAACCAAATACATTAAACTGATTATTTTTAGGCTATAAATAGCATAAGATGGCAGCCTACCTGCCTTTAGGCTAAATTATATAAATTTAACATGAACAGTCTTTGACTTATGACAATCTATATGATGGCAAAAACTATAGGCGTCAGAAAACTGATCCTGCTCATTGATTAAGTAAATTATTATAATCTTTATATTGGAAATACAGACAATAAAAGTAGACAAAGAAACTCTTTGTAAACTTAAAAAGGGAGGACATGGTCACAAATGTAAGTAAACAATATAAAGTATTTGTCTGTTCATTTTTCTATTAAACTAAAGTTTGGATTCATTTTTCATTATATTAACCAAAACTGCAAATAATTCTTCATAAAAATATTAAAATATTTTTAAAAATACATGTAATTCATTAAACCAATTTATAGCAAAACATATATCTATTATGATATAACGAAAATTGTGCATAAACATGCTTGTTTGTTTTTTGTATATATATGTGGTAATATGGCACACAGGTTGAGGGGGATGCCTCCTGGGAGGACTTTCTATGGAAAAACAACTCCTATTTAGATTGTTACAAGAAAATCTGGAATATGTTGTATGATCAGCCTGTTGACAAGGCACAAACCCACATGATCAGTAGTTTTGTCCACTCAGTCACTGGTGGGCAGCAACATGTGATTCATGATAATATTCTAAATTGTTTAACATGGAAACTAGTCTTTATTATACAGTAGAGCATCGTTTATCCGAATCAATTGGGAACTGGGGTTATTCGGATAACCGATTATGTACGAAAAAATATATTAACCTATCGATGTTGAAATTTTTCTTCATTGTGTGTTGCTTCGTGTTGAATTTTCATCGATTTTAAGCCTAACAAAAATTTTTATAATAATAATCAAGACTATTGTATCGTTAAAAATTATTTCTTTATTTTGTACAAACAAAATAAATATATTGAAAAATATAAAAACAAAAAAAATTATACTTTAGAAGTTAATCTAGTGTCAAAAACATTCGATTCAGCACGACACAGTCCGACTGGAAAGCTTCTGGTCAACCGACGTTTCGGTTGACCGGATTTCGGATAAACGATGCTCTACTGTATTGCTATAGATTTTTTTTATAATAAAAAACATTAGCAATTATAATTAAACATAACTATTCCTATTTTAAAAGAGGGAAGTTATGGAATCATTTATGGTTATTTGATATCTAAAAAACACTTTTAAAGATATTGAGTTTACTGCATGCAAAGTTTTTTGAATTAGCAGTTATATACTTAATTTACCTGATGTAACTACTGTCATTGGTGGAGGAGGAAGTCCAACCATTGGTGGTGGTGGTGGAGGTGGTGCAGCCATTGGTGCTACTACTGGTGCACATGGTGGTGGAGGTGCATCGGCAAACAATTGATGAGGTCTGTCAGCATGAGAAAGTGGATTCTGAGCAGCTAGAAGACGTTCTGAAATAAAAAAAGTCTTTTATCAATTTTTAATAGCAAAAATTTATAATGCTTCATGAACTTTTAATTGATGACAGACATCATTCACAATTTCATTTTCTGTCAGCTTTTGAGCATTTTATCTTCTTATATGACATTAGCAATCATTTAGAGAAGTTTTCTTAAGTTTGAAAGACTAGATATTTTTGAATAATTTTAAAATAAGTTCAAGGAAAAAATACAATACAGTATTTAATAGTTCCCACTTTCCTTCTCTCTTCAAAATTAAGTACTTTCTTCACTAAAATCTTTTATATCTAATTATTAGATGATGATGATAAAATATGAAACAAACAACAAGACAATATAAAATAATATTTTATATATTTTTTACTAATAGCAAATTTTTCGGTAGAAATCTTTCCTATTTAAAGAGAAAAATAGATTATTATAACATATAATATTTTGTGCAGAAAAGTCTAAAGAAAGCTATGTATAAAATGCTCAGCTTACCATGAGCCATATTAACTGGAAATTAGGTTGAATGATGTGGGTCACATGTTTAATACACAGTTAAAGTAAAGACATATACCTATAAACTATTATGATTATACATAATTTCTGAAATAGCTATATTTTTCAAAAATTATTTTATTCCATATTATTTTCCACATTTTATTTTAATAATTTTTAAGTTTTAGTAATTAAATTACCTGCTGCTGAACCATGTCTTTCTCCTTTTGAATCCTTTTTAAATGCGTATGATATAGTAATGGGTCTGTTACAAAGATACTGCCCATTCATAGCTTCTATAGCAGCATCTGATGCTTCAAAACTAGCAAAATTGATAAATGCATAACCCTTCGAATTTCCCGTTTCAGGATCTCTCATTATCTAAAGATAAAATATTAATATATAAGCAACCATTAAGCTCAATTTACTCATTTTAATCCAAACAACTAAATGTCAGATGTTCGGATTAAAATTGTTTTAAAAAATCTTGCAAGATATAAAATATGCAAATATATAAGTAAATTTAATTAGAAATAAACTACTAAAAATATATTTGAGATTAAATTTAACCGATCATATGTATTTTCTAGAGTTATTAGATACTTATAAATTAAATTATATACTAAGTGAAGGTAGAAAGTTTTTATTATAAAAAATATCATATTTTCACTAGTTATGCTATGGATATAGAGAGATATTAAATTTATACAATAATTCTGAGTGTAAATGTTTTAATATAATTTGCTTTAAGTATAATTCCGTCATAAAGTATTACCTTAGGAGTCTGTAAAATCACACCAAATGCACTGAATGTGTCATAGAGTAACTTTTCATCGACTTCAGGATCCAAATTACCAATGAAAATGTTTGCACCAACATCTAAATTTTTCTGATGAGCCGATGCCTGAAATAATTTCATATTAAAATAAACTATTAATATTAAACATTTAAATTGAAACATAATACAATTTAGTGAAGTTCTTTTATAGATTTAATTATTTTAACATTATATTTTTTTCAATATAAGTAACAATAATAATAAATATATAATTGTTGAATCACAGCTGTTTCATATTATATAATTCCTACAATTAAATTCAGATTTCAAACATAGTTTATTCTAATTTTAATTTATTTAAAAATACAGGTGTGGAAAGTGAATAAAGCAATATAATAAACCTTACCTAGTCAAAATTTAAATAGTTTAAAATATTCAAAATTAAAAAAAAGGGTGATATTTGATAGAGACTGACTTTCTTATCATTAAAAAAAGTTTTACAAAATGTGAAGTAGAAAGTTTACAACAGACTTTTATTTATAGAATAAAAGAAAAAAATGTTTAAGATTTTCTTTTAAATCGAGCAAACATCCTTACTATACCCGATACATTTAAAGCTATACATCCACCAAAGCTGAATATTATCGGGCTAGAAAATACTAATAATTTTAATAGACAATTTGGCATTAGAGGTAGGCATTAGGTGCCATCTCTTGATGGTGCCTAATGCCTACCTCTAATGCCAAATTGTCTATTAAAATTATTAGTATTTTCTAGCCCGATAATATTCGGCTTTGGTGAATGTAGTTTTAAAATGAGAATTTTCTTCTTTTCCTCCTCAAAAATTCTTACCTAACTTATTTTTTCTTTAACTTTAGATACTCACCAAATATTAGATTAATTTTTGGTTTTCCAAGAGATATTCTATTAAAAGATTAACTGCAACTTTCGAAAAAATAGCATGGTGTTTAACTGCAGAATTTATTTGTCATACAAAATATGACAAATAAATTCTGCATTTAAAAACATCTACACCATTTCTTTCCACAATTGATAACACTAATATTTACACATTATAATTATTTTCAGCAAAAATTTCTAATCTATAAAAATTTTGTTCCCCATTCCTGACCTATAAGTCCACCATAATAATGTTATAAGAAATCCCATAGTTTTGTTATATTTACAAACATGCTGTATTTGTCATGAACTATGAGTTGCCGAAAAGAACCTGGATGAAGCTATAATGAATAACATTGAACAATATTATATTGAATGACTTCTGTTTAAAATGTTTATATTCATTAAGTCCTAATTATGTAATGCTATGCTGTCATTTTACCGTTAATTATTGATTTATTTATCCATTTCATATCACATTTTTATACTCTTATTAGAATTTTTCTTAAACTTAGAGACCAGAAATTATGTTTTTTATATGCAAGACATTAACTGTGAAAAAATTAGATACCATCTTCCAAAAATTAAAACAAAATAAATCTCTATTTTACCTTGTTTACTCTAATAGGTTTCCCATAAAGTTTAATCATATTCATAATTTTAATTGCATAATCAGCATCTTCTTCTCCCATGAATTCCACAAAACCATAACCTTGATGTTGTCCCGTTACTCTGTCTTTTGGCATATGAACATTTACTGAAATGATTTAATTTTATAATTTAGTGAGAGAAGAGTAAATAATGAAAATATATATTATTTCTCTTTAATAAATTATAAATCCATGTATGAGTTTAATGGCTGTAGTACAATATCGGAAATGGTTTTTAAATAAGTTTGTTTATTTAAGGGGTTTGTCTTCAAATACCTTAATCAATTGAAACATTAATGGTTTTAAATAAGTCTGCTGGTTTAAATTGTTTATTTTTAACTTCTCTTATTCTTTCTTTATTTATTTTCAATTTCTCTTAAAAATATGATTTTAGAAAACAAGAATGTTTGGGAATTTAATTAAGACAATAATAATTATCGTATGAAGAATTTTTTGGTTTGTGAATCAAATTAAGTTATAATAAAAGTGAATGAAAAAACTTAATTTACTAATAAATTTTATTAATTAAAGACAACTTATGTTTAATTAAAAAATTAATATATATTTCAGTTATTGAAATTAATTCTTACCAACAGGTCCAGCTTGAACAAATAATTCCCATAATATAGCTTCTGACACTTTTTCATCAAGTCCACCAATATAAATTGTGGCATCTGAAATCAATTTATATTAAAATTACGAAAACATAATACGAAACAGCACAAAGTAAACAATATGACTGGTAATAATTGATGATACCCAACTGTATTAGTAAATTTAGAAGCAGTTTAACTTTATATAGGCCTACTTTAAATTATATATACTGTATTTATTTCTATGGATATATATATTATATAATTAAAGTTATATAATCAATATAATTAAAGTTATTTATGATTTATTAATATGAAGAAACAATAACTGTGAGGTTTGGCCTGATGAATGGGTGCAAATTTACCATATTTATTCTAACTAATCAAGCTACCTGAATAAATTGATCTTGATTAATGATATAACTTTAATTTACTTATTAATAGTTAATTAGTTTTCACATTATTATAAAAATGAATAATATATAACTTCCACAATTAGTTTTGAGATAAGTTCTCATTATTTTTTAACTTTACTCAATAAAAAACACTTACTACACTGGCCTAAAAGATCCAAGATTCTGGCAATTGCCTCAAAAGAATTTATTTTTGAAATTATACGAAATCAGTAGCGTGCCGTGACATTTGATGACAGGGAAGCTGTGTTTCTGTAAGAAGCCGACTTCCAGGGGCAATCAGTTAATTGCGCGTCAGTGATGGTCTAGGGCAGTGGTTCTTAACCTTTTTATACTCGCGGCCCACCAAATATTTCATAATTTTTTGTGGCCCCCATTTTTTAATAATAATTTATATTTGATAATTTGATAATTTATCTATAATAAATTGATTTTTTTATTATTGCTTTATTTTTTATATAATAAATGTAAATCATAACTTTATTATTTCATTATCTATTTAAATAACATTCAAACTTCACAATTAAACATGAAAACTCATTAATTTTTAACAGAAAATAAAATAAGAAACATGTCGATAAATCGATCCAATGTCGATGCTAAAACTAAACTAAAACTAAAACGCCCACTTGTGGTAAGGATTTTGCATATCTTTTGCAAAAATATTTAAATTTTCAAAGCCTACTATTTTTCCTAATTATTTTTAAAATTCCAAGCATTAATAGTTTCTTAGAATTGCTTTGGAATAAAAGAAGTAAATACTGCGGTGTAAGTAGCATATTTGCATTTATTTCTTCTGTACTAACAAAGTTGTATGTAGGAAGAAATACAAATAAATAAAAAAAAACTAAATAGGAAAACTTTATCTTTCTTATTTCACTTTTCAATACGATATTCGGATTATACATCAATTTTCTTTTTATTATATTCTGAAGGAAATTTTGCATAATTTGGCGGCCCCCGGCAAACTTCTTATGGACCCCCAGGGGCCGCGGCCCCCTGTTAAGAATCACTGGTCTAGGGTCCATTCGTATTCATTTGTTCGATAAGCCAGTAAAAACTGTAGACTTCTCTAAATGTATTTTTAATATCACAATTACATTCTGAATCGCTAGCCACGATATAAGGGCTAAAATTAAAAATAAATTATAAAAACTTACTCGGTGAAATAAAATGTGCGATGGATATACATACCTGGTACAATGTATTGTTCGATTGTATTAATATACTTTTAAAGAAAATTATAATTAAAATATAGCTTTGTAAAGAAACGTACATAAAAATAAAATAAATATTCTTTACTTTTTAAATCTTAAAACAATCCACTTAGTCAAATATCTTGATACGAGTAGCTAATGGATGGAACTAGTGACGGTCCAGGTAGGTGTGTAGTGAGTGTGTGCGTGCCAAATCCCGAGGGTGCCGATACCGGTCAATGTCAAATGCCTCTTTTGTCGCATCACTAGTATATCTCAAAGGACGCCACAGGGCTGTTGTAAATTTTAAACGTTTCTCACCGTAGCTGTAAAAATCTAACTATGTTAAACTTAATAGTCATTCGTTTTCTAACTAATTCGTTTTAATACCAGGTGTACACGGAAATCAGTTTCCCATTGTACTGAGCGAGTGATTGGTTCTGTTAAGCTTTTGTTGAAGTAAAATTCTGGCTCTTTCAACAGGGTTTTATTTATGTCCCCATTCCCTAATCTCTTAATTATTTAGTCACTTCTTAAGTAGAAATAAGTCGAAACCAGTTACTTTGTACCTGAATATCTGTAGTCTTGGGAAAACAGTGGAAAGACAAATTTTTATGACAACGGATATATAAATCGTAAATTTAAGGAAAATAAATTCTAGAGCTTTTTTTGTACCATTGTATGTACTGTACGTCTCATTCATTAAATTTGGTTGTAAATGATGCTGCCAAAGTAACAGTTAATTTTTAACACTGTACTAGAATTGTACACTTTTTTTCTGCATCCCCTTACAGATGGGACATACTAAATCGTAATATCACCGGTTTAACATTGAAATCCGTAAGTAATATAAGATGGGAGAGCGGAATAAACGCAGAATAAATATATCAAATATTTTAATGGAGTTTTTTTAAACTCCTGTCAACTATACAGAACTATCATAAAAAACGTGCCAGTAAACTCCTATCTGTTGGGTTGTTATAAATCTAGTCTAGGGTGGGCAACCCTTTTTATAACATGGGCCAGAATAAATTTTACGTTTTTTTTCTGCGCCGTAGTAGTTAATTGACGCCTTCTTGTGACTCGTAATTTTTTTAGTCTGCAAATATGAAATAAAATAAAAAGTTAATTACTACATTTATTTCTCTTATCGTTTTCGAAAATTACAAAGAATTGGAAAAATAACTATTAATTAGTTATTTTTCCAATTTAATAATCTATTAAAGATCTCGCGGGCCGGATAGAAACTTTTCGCCAGCCGTAGCTGGCCCGCGGGTTGCCCGCCGTTGATCTAGTCTGCTCGTGATTCACATAATCGGGCGAGGGTGGCCGAATATCTAGCAGGCGGCTAACAGCCCACAACCGCTCCGGGATATAAAGTCGCGTACTCTTTACGCGTGTGTCGCTTCTACCAGCTAAACCGTGACGTTTGTGCTATGTAAAGCGCATGCGCCAATGCCTATAATCTGGCTGCTTGGAAGTTGACAGGCAGGCGGATAACAGCCCACAACCGCTCCGGGATATAAAGCTGTACTCTTTACGAGTGTGTCGCTTCTACCAGCTAAACCGGGTGAGGTTGGTGCACTGTAAACCGCATGTCTAATGCCTATATAATCTGGCTGATTGGAGACTGACCCGGTTTCGACATTCCTTCCGCCACCGAATTATTCGAATATACAATAGCAATCTTATCGTTTTTTTTCACATGTAGTATAGAAATTTGTAAAAGATACATAATGCAGTTATAATAAAATATTAATTTTAATTAATTCAAAGTACGTTAAAATATGAAAATTTATATTTTATAAAATTCAAGGGAAGGTCATTGAAAGGTGGAATCGGCGCTTCCATCGCTTCCAATGACGGCACGTCACTGTACGAAATTGCTTTCAAATCTTTTGCTAAAACAACTCAATGTGGTTAATGTAACCCTTGGTGCCAATATGGCGCTCGTCTATGATTCCAGCAAGGAAACAGTGGGACGCACATTCTAACCTAACCTAACCTATTCTAATAATTTGGTTGCTAATAATTATGGTAATTTATTAGAATAGGTTAGGTTAGAACGTGCGTCCCACTGTTTCCTTGCTGGAATCATAGACGAGCCACCATCTTGGCACCAAGGGTTACATTAACCCTTAAGGTTTATAATTATATGAGATCTATTTAATTTCAGTTTATTTTTCCAGTTATTTTGCTGCCTAATTATGGATTCCTGCAACCCAGGAACACTTATTTATTATAATATTCAAGTAGAATATTTGGTAATGTTTTAAAAACCATAAATATATGGTATTTATGGTATGTAAACTTTGGCCACGTGACTACGAAATAAATCGATTTCTTAGTCACGTGGAACACAATGCACTGCTTTTATCCATTAATTTCGAATTTGGCAAGCTTAAGTATCAACAAACTACTTTAGTTTTATAGTTTGATAAGTTTGTAAACATCTGTCAAAATATTAAGTGTGCAACAGTTTATAATTCGAGTAATTGTTATACAATTTATACAAATAATATACCTTGATTACGTTCTGCAATCGGTCCTGCAGCCATCCCTACGACATCTATTCGAATTTAGTGTTGCCAGATGTAATTTTCAACTAATGCAAGACAAGCCCAAAAGTAGCCAAACAAAAAAATATATATATATTAATCAAGTGAGATAAATGGAAAAAAAACTAAAATTAAAAAACAGTCGTTAATAATAATATGATAATGATTAACTGGGAATTAGTAAATGAATTTTAATAAAAGGAACTTAAGTTCGGGTCCCTCGGATTCATACTGTTTCATAAAGAAGCGACAATTTTGTAGTAACTTATTATGGTTATTTTGTTACAACATGCAGATTTTCTTTTCTTTTTTACTTTACGACAATATAATGCAAAATTTATTGATAAATTTTTATTCTAAAATACTTAATCTGAAATACTAAAAAAACCAGTCTGAAATAATGGACGATCGAATGATGATGCGGGAAGAAGTCAGCTTGCTGCTCAGAAGGCACCCGGGCTTGATTTCGAATCAAGAACATCGAGAACTTTTAGGATGCTGACCTGCTTATGTTGGAACTCGCCCCAGCCGCCTGATTGTGGGCTTGGCAGAACCCAAGTTGGATATGATTGTAAAGACCTTATTTCAGACTGAAAAAGCCAAAAATGGAGAAAATTGTAACTTAATTCTTTCTTTAATTCTACCGAACAACTGGCCGAGTAGATAAAACTGCTAAACTGGGTCTGGTACTGGTAGTTGATCGCAGGCTCGTGTTTCCCCAACGGGCTAACCACTTGGGCTTTTCCAGATTTTCTTCATATGTATAATACCTAAACGGGGCTAATTTTCCATAGAAAGTCCTATAGATACGTACTTTCTTGGCAGTTCGCCCATTCGTTGCCTTTGCCTTATCCGATCAATCCTACAATCTTTAATTCTATTTCCTCGAGAAATTTGATGAAACAATTTGCCTTCGTCAAAATATCTATACCATGACGTATTTAGTTCTTCTTATAAGAATACGAGATCCACAATGCTATATATTACAACACTATGATATACTGTATACCGATTATAAGGAAACTTTTAAACTGGCTACTTTCGATTTTCGTCCAGTTATGTTTTACGGTTGCGACAAAGTACAATCGTGTTGTTTTAGTTTATGTAATTTATATTAAGTAGTTATCAAAGCAATAAAATTTTATATATTGTTTACTTTATCACTCGAATTGAAAATCGCTCTTTTAAGATTTGCTCTTGGTCCCGGGTTTTCTTCACGTGTGCAACACGTGAAGAAAACCCGGGACCAAGGGCAACACAGAGTTTTTCGGGTTTTCTTCACGTGTGCAACACGTGAAGAAAACCCGAAAAACTCTGCGTTTTTATATATAGGAGCCATTTTTCGTATAGAAACATGTGTACACAGGTATATAAAGAAGCAATTTTCCCATAAAAATTTGTGTATATAGGAGCCATTTTCCCATTGAAAGCCCTCCCGGAAGGCACCTCTTCTTGTCAATTAATTCTTATCCTATCAATCAACCAACAGTTCAGGACCCACCGATACTGGTGGGGTCTGTACTATTAACACAATAAATATATTTTCTATTGGAAAATTTTAAATTTTCTTCATTAAACTATATTTCTATTTTTGTTAACACCAAGGCTCATTTTTGTCGTAAGAAATAAATAAGCGCTTGCTATCATCGAATACAGAAGAAACAACAAACAGCTTATATTTGATTTATAATTACTAGAAGATCATGTTAAAAAGTAGTAGAATCGAATTACTATTTAATCTAATCAATGATTATTTTTAGATATAATTTAAATTTATCTTTACATCTTTATAGAATTGATAAGGACGTGCTCCTATCGAGTTTACAAAAATACTTTTAATTGTACTTCATAAATATATTCGAAGATAACACTTATGAAAACATCGAAATACTTCTTAAATAAATCGATTTATAAATATCCTATTTAATATTATTGTTTAGTATAAATAAAATTTTATAATACAGAAAAAAAAATTAAATCTGGATTAAACAATATAAACTTAAATCGGGTTATATCAGCTTTCGATCTTAACTTATAAAAAGTTTATTAGGACAACTTATTATTTATGAAATTAACTTTGTTAACAAAGCAATCCAATGGGCACTAAAAGGACCTTTTCTTTTTTCTATATTCGTCGTGGGTTGGGACAGCCCTATAAGGGGGATGAGGGATGAAGCCTGACATATGTGAATGCCAATATAAGATGTGGCATTCACATATTTCTGATACGCGGTATATGGCTCTTATGGTGACAAGGTTTGGCTACCCTTATATAGTATTTAATAAACAATATAAAGTATTTGTTTAAAAAACAAGGAAAACACTGAAACGAGCAATATTTAACAAAATATTTTAAGGTTTCCATAAATATAAGACAGAATGCTTCTGGTTTATTGGTTCAGTCGATCAGACCCTATTACAGAGACCGACTGAATGAAACCTGATTAGGCCTAATTTCAGGAAAGGCCCAACGTATACCGCTAGATTTAACTGTGTTCCTGTGTGTGAGAAGCACATATCAAGAAGATTCTAAATTACTTACACGTTCTTTTTTTTTTAGATTTTACATTAAATTTTTTATAACTCAATTCTAGTACAGAAAGATGTAGAATGAGATCAAAACAATTTTTTTTTTAAATTTAGATGTAATCTTAGATAAATTAGTATATATAGAACATATAAGTTAACAGCGAAAGTGATTTATATCTTATTACTTAAAAAGTAAATGATAATAATAAGAACCCGTCATTCGTGTTTAATAGTAAAAGAAGCTTTTGTAAGGTAGAGAATGATACCTGAATCATCATTCAATTTATAAATCTACAATAACAATAAGCGGAATATCAAAGTAGCATATAGGTCAACGCCATATTTAGAAAGTTGAACAATGTAAACAATTTTCTTAATGTATATATATATATATATATATATTATATAAATGCTATAATAATGTAACAAAAGAGATTCAATTATTATTATTATTGTTATAACATTTTAATGTGGAAAATAACAATAATAATAATAATGTCCTGAATTTTACTTAAAAATTTCGTTTTTAAGTAGAACCGGTCGTTAATTAAATTTCAAATTATTTATTCTACATCTTAAAATAAATCTCGATAGAATTCTCCTTTTTTTAATATAAAGATTTAAACTGTATAAAAAATAAATGGTTTATTAAACAGGATAATTCTTAAGTCGTTTAAATAACTTGATAAATTGCTCTCGACATTAGACAAGATTTTAAATAATAATACTTTAATTATTAATGGTAATTAAGTCACGAAGTGTCACGTTCTTCGTGACTTAGATAATGGATAAAATCGCCAAACACTGGTAGTTAGTCGCGGGTTCGCACCCCATGGATAACACCTACATAGGGGTTAGTTTCCTTCCTTGACAGATCGCTCGTGTGCATCCCATCAAACTAATCTTCACGACATTTTCCACTTGAAAATTATTTACTCGCTTAATTTTTTATTGTTATTATTATTATTGCGCATGATTTATTTAAAACTGAAGTGTTGTTTAAGTCATGAAGAAGTTATTCTTGTGACTTAAACAACTCAACTTCACCAGCTAAAGATCAAGTTAATAAATTTTTCTTGCCATTAAAAATGATTTAAATAATAATTACGGCATGGTTAAACAATTCTATTTAATTTTATTAACGAATAATTACAACAATAAAGTCACAAAATACGTAATATAATTTTTTATAACCAGTTATAACATTGCCCGAGAGTTAGAGGTGGAAACACCAATTTTAACATTGATAATTTATATTTTTAGTAACTATTCTTGTGCAATGTTTCCTATTTTGTTTCAAAATAATTGTTATTCATTATATTTTAGCCAACAACCAGCCAAAAATAATATTTTCCGGTCAAATTTTTAGCAACTATTAAATAAAAACTCGTTCGATGTTGTTATTCAACCCTGGGAATTACCCGAATATTCGGTAGCCTAATTCGATTTTAATTAGTTTAGTTTTAATTAATTTATTAAATATAATATTTAATTAATTAAATTTTTATAAATTCAAAGAATATTTGAATATTTTTTGTGCTTCAAATTCTTTACGCTTATTTTTAGATATGACAGATTTTTTAAAGTTATTCATACAATAAGGTATTTACATTTAAAAACCTGTTATGTAATACGCTATTGACATGTTAATATTATGACTTTTTTAAAGTTATTTATTAATTACTACACCTAATTTTAATCAAGCGACACAGTTATTGATTATTCTTTATTCTCTATTGTATTGAAAGAATATGATTCACTTCGTAAATATTAATTGAGAAAGTATTCATCGATAGAGAAAAACGTATTCTGCACGATGTTAAATGTATTTATGCAATTATTGTCGTTATAAAAAGTATTATCCTTTGATTGTAAACCCGTATTGATTTCGGTTATCAGTATAGCAATGGTCAATAGAGACATTTGGCTAGGTTCCCCTCCACTGTCTGTATCGTTTACGGATGTTTAGAGGTTGTAGAAGGGTCATTTGTCCCGGTTCCTCCACTGTTTCTGTCGTTAGCGAATGTCTAGAGGTTAGAGAAGGGTCAGAAGGACCACTCTACCCGGTTCTCTTTCATTATCGTTATTAAATAGTTAAAGGAACTGGAGGATCATCAAGAGCCGCTCTGGTATCTTCTCCGGATACAGAACTTGGACGGAGAAGGCCCTAAATTTAATCTTTTATCTGAAAAAAACTCGATATAAAAATGATGTAGATTAAAGTTTCCTTTGTTTAATTGATTTTATTTACATATTTTTGTGGTTTTGGAGAGAGGTGAAGACCCACGTTTGCAAATGGCCCTGTTTTATTTACTCCCCTCAGTCTCTAATGATATTAATTTTAGAAAATTAGATTTTGAGGTTTTATTTAATTGCATCTTACAATTGTTTTTTAATAAAAAAAAACTACAAATTATATTTCTCATTTCTTAATTTTCCTTCTTAACTGACATTTACGGAAGTTAAATTTGATAATTTTCTGACAGTATGAAAAGAAATTCCGTAAAAGGTGTTTTTGTGCTACATTATATTTAGTGTATGGCCTTTTTAAATCATTTAAAGAAATTCCCCTTTTGTGTATATTTAAAAGAAAAGATTATTAAAATAAAATTAACGAAAAAAAAAATCAACAATTTCGGGACCAAATCCGACAGGAGATAAGTTGAATTGAAAGAGAAATTCGAGAGAACCTTTCCTATCGATAAAAATCGATATAGGCCCTAATTAAAGTAGATAAGTAATCAACGCGATCGATCGTATTTATGCAATATTTATTACAAAAATAAAAATAAAATTAAAATATATAAAATGACTTCCGCCAAGTAATAACTTCCGTCATTGCAAGGTGTTATTTATAGGAATTTTTTGTGCTCCAAGACCTAGTAACATTAGCTAAAATATATTGAAAAAATACGATCCCGTTATATCGGAATATCTATAAATATTTATAAAGTTCTAGTTTCGACCTAATCTTAATTTTTTTATTTAGGAAACTTCGCCAAAAGTTTCTGGTTTTAGCCGCAATAGAAAGAGAAAGTGGACTTGACCCACCTGGATAATGGGGTGAACGACACTACAAATAAACGGATATGATTTTTAGTTAACCAACCCCCGCGGCTAGGGTGTTACTATATCGAGTAATGTTAACTTCCTGTGTTCCGTTTTAAGGAGGTTGTTTGATTAAAACTGATCGAATGATCACTCGAGGGGGATAAACGTACTTGCCACCGAACAGTTCGCGTTTTATCGGTTTAAAGTGAAAGAGAATCGGATGATCTCTTGGGAATTCACCATTGTATAGATCGAATGACATTACAGGTAAATCAAATTCCTTTATTGCTATCATCTTTGCATTCATTTGCATATCGATAATTATTTTTTTTCATTTTTTAAAAAATTTCTTTTCTAAGAGAGACCTTACACGTTACATTTGGGATGGTAGATTTTAATTTGTCGATTTTTCAGCATTAATTAATTCGTATAAATTAATACGTGCGTTAAAAATGTATATAAATCCAGTTTATTTGCTCTCCTACAGATTTTTCAAGGATAAGTTAAATAATTGCAGTTTCTTATTTAATGCTACATTTTAGAAAAAGAAAATCTCATTATAAAACTTCCATTCTGATGAATTTAAGGGCCAAAGCGTAATGATAAAATCGAAAATTTATAATCTCTTAAGGAATTTTTTTTTTTAGTGTCTTTTATATTCTTTTTACATAGAATGGATTGGTATTTTAGCCTTAAAAATTAAAACAAAAGCATTTTTATAATATTCCTTATTATAAAAGTGATAGTTACACTGGTAGTCGTGGGTTCGCAGGCTGACCACGTGGAGTTTTCCGGGTTTTCTTTACGTTTATAACTCTATAACTAGGGGTCTGTTTCCCCAGAAAGTCCTATTCCCTTCGTCAGGTAGCTCACAAGTATACAAATAAACCTATTAAACAATCCCTATTATAAAATCAAATCACGCCTGTGTAATTTATAAAGGAAAGTTCGAGTACAAATTATACTTTTTTTTTAAAACAAAAACAATCAAAATTAAAAACAAAGTAACTTTATTATGAAATAAAATCAAGATTATTTGCTAGCGGTGACGACAATTAGTGTAAATTTACCCTCCAGCAATCGGACATTTCTCATAATTATTTATATAAATGTGATTTAAAAATGGTTATTTTTAATTAAAAATTTTACGAAAAAACGAAAGATTTAACTAATATTAATTAACTATAAACTGGCTTGATTTGTCCTATATTTTGCTGGACGTAGTTTAGAACTGTGTCAAACTACTGTTGTTTCACGTTTCACCTGGTGCATAAATTATTTCGTTTTTTATTTTAAATTTAAAAATGTATACTACTTCTTTATATATAGAATGGTCTACCAGTGACCGGTAGATAAAACTACCGAAAACATGTAGTTGTCGCGGGTTCGCACCTAATCCAGTGCGGTTTTCCGGGTTTTCTTTACCTGAATAGGGACCAGTCTCCCCATAAACACTTAAATAGGGGCCAGTTTCCTGTAGAAAGCCCTCTTGGGAGTCTTATCCAATCAAACCAAACATAAAATGTTTATTTATTTGGTTAAAATGCTTTATTTTAGTTTAAATTATGAAAAATATATTGAAAAAAAAAGGGCCGTTGGCACAATTTTCAAAAATCTTGTCTGTTTACTTGACTCGTCCAGAAATGATGGTGACGTCAAAAATGATTTCTATCTCCGTCACGAAACGCAAAATGGCAGAGTTTTATAATAATATCTACTGTATTTTGATATTTATTGTTATAGATATAAACTATGCAGAGAGGTGGCGGAAGAGCAATTTGGCATACACTCTATCATAGTCGTAGAACTAGGTGCAAGCGGGCTAGCCCCTAGTTGCACGTATACAGGACTATTACCAGAAGGGATAATAGTATTTTATTATATTTACTCGTAGGTACTATCAAATTTATTTTTCGACCGGATGGCCTACCGCTCTGGGGACCCGGGATCGAATCCGGACGATTAAAAATGTTCTCGATCGTTTCACATTATAACTGGAAAATGATTCGATATTAATAATTATGTTGGCAAATCCGTGCTATTTAAAAGTTTCCCTAATCAATTTAATGAATATTTCGATAAGTATAATAAACACTAAAATGGCGCGATTAAGCATAAATATAATAAACTTTTTAAAAATATTTTTTAAAAGGAAAATTTATTTGAACAATTAATAAAATAAAATGCAAAAAAATTATTAAAATATAATTTATGTTATTTATAAAAGTATCGAGTCACGAGAACATATAAATATTACGACGCCGAGTTCAGATGGCGCGAGACATTTCGACAATAATTCGAAGCGTGTCGCATGACTCGAATGATTATAAAATATTAATCAAATAATTTAAAATATTAATATGCGAAAATTTAAACGTTTTGACCCCAAATAAACAAATCGTCTGCTTTTTGTCATATCGTCTGCTAAGTTAGTGACGTCATCAATCTCGTAGTCATAAACGCGACCGGGATCCATTTCGAATTTTATAAATGGCTTCTTCTTCTTATAAAAAATCCGTTAGAATCGCTGCCAATGAGAAACGAGAATCGAGTCACGATATTAAGAAATTCCCTTCTGGCCACCCACATTTATTATTTATAAATATATACATGCGTTATATGAAAGTGTAAGAAAGACCTTCACTTTATGTCTTGTTTTTTCCCTAACTTCCTTCAGCAAAGGTAAGTTCATGTTTATTGCTTAATATAAAAAATTACAAATATTAATTGCTTTATGAATCATTTTATGGATCTTAACTGAATTAGCAGCTCATAAATTGATACAATTTATGGGCTCTTAATGTGTCAATGGTGTATTATATAAAGGAGCAATTAATAATTGTTTTCCATAAACCACCACACAACAAATTACCATTACACTTTGGAAATTTTATTCAGTCCTTTATAGGATTGAATAGATTTTATTCTTTTTTAAAACTTTTTCTGTTCTATGGGCACTAAGAGGGCCATTTTTAGTAAGCCCATTATGGATTAGGCCAGGCCCACAATGGGGAGGGGATCAAATATTCTTTTATTTAAATGAAAGAATAAATCCGGCATTTCGCGCTCCTTCCCCCACTGTCAAGCTTCTCCAATGTGGGCCTGGTCGAACCCGTAATTGACTTATTAAGAGAGCCTTTTATAGTAAGTACTGTATATTATAGGTTCGGCCAGGCCCACAGTGGGGCGACTTTATTCAACCCTGTAAAGGATTGAATAAAGTTTCATTTCCTGAATAAGAATTCTGTAAATTTTACAGGGAATAAAATGTACAGAATCCTTATTCTTCCTTACATAAAGAATATTTTTATAAAGATGTAACAAGGAAAGAATCCTGTAAAGAATTAAGATTTCCAAGTTTTATAATGGTTTATTTATTTTAAAAAACTATTATTATTTGTTTATTTTGAAATTTGCATTAAATCGAGTGTGGCGCTAGACCGAGAAACCACGATGAGAATTATATATTAGTAATTATGTCTACACGCGTATTTGAGAATTTCAAAGTCAACGATTTCTGATAATGTCATTTGTAATGAAAAAAAAGAATACATTTAGTAATTTACAGATACCAAAGGTTTCTCTATTTAACACTGTATTTATGGGAATGATTCATTTGCTAGTATTTATTGCGCTGAACCAGAGTGGCGCTATATCGAGATGTGATTGTATTTATATTATATATAGTTACATGGTAGTAAATTATTGTTATAAAATTATAAAAATAAACTTTTATTCGTAGAGTTATTAAAATTTTAGCTATATTAACGTCTTTCCGGATGAGTAATAAAATTTTAATTTTTTAAAGTTGCAAATTTGCACTAAAAAAAAGACAGACATAATTATCTATACTTTGTATGTGACGTTATGTTATTTATAATTAATAATTATTGAAGTTATAAGATTTTTGATGATATCTCATAATTTTCAAAGGCTATTGTTTACTAAATATGATATATATATATATATATTTATTTATTTATCTTGTTTTCATTTTCGTAAACATTTTTGCAAACTTAAATCCTTCTGTTCGGTTTCCTCTCTTCTCTTTTATTACTCTGCGGAGAAGGCTTTTTTGCACCTCATTTGATAATGTTTATCTCTTTCTTTTGGCAGACTTTATTATCTGGACTTCTCCTTTTTGAGGAAAGGTGACGTTTGTCATTTTCCTCTAAGAATTTTCTAACCTTTTATTATTATTTTTTTTTTTAAGAGACTAGATTCCTAAAGTAATTCTCTGTAAGATGGTACAATGAACCATTTTTTAGGTCGAGGGGCACAAAGCTTTTTTACTAATAGTTCATTTTACAATCTGTAGTTTCGTGTTTGTTCATATAGGTCATGTCTAGTGTTTGAATCTGATGCGCTTGTTTTTCTGTTTCGTCAGTGATCAACTACTTGCGACATTATTTATTTAACGCTGTTTACTTTTCAACGCAAGTGGGGCGGTAGTAAAGACTAGAAAGCGTTAGTTTGGGTAACATCGCCCCTTCTTGTTCCATGTGTACCATGTGAAACAGGTATTAATTAATTCTGGTGTGACTTATCAGTTTCTTACTGTGATATGATATTTTTATTTGATGAATGGATTCATAGTGTATTATATCAAGCATTGTCACATATGCACCGCTCAAGAATACCTTACTAAGGAGTTTAAACAGATAGTCAAGTTCCAGCAGGTATAGCAAAACCAGAAAAAAGGAATTAAGAGATCAAGATGTCATGACTCAGAAATAAAGACACTAAGCCGAGTAGCCAGTGCAACAAACGAAATAACTATGTTTGCGGTTATCACCTGTAAGGGTTGTGAATATAAATAAATAAAATTTTCTCTATGAATTATTTCAATAGATTAAATAAACATATGTTAATATTATGGAGTTCATTTAAAATTTTAACAATTTTGTACCATTTAATAATTTTAAAAATTAACAAACAGGTTTCTTGATTATAAATACTTGAGTGAAAAAAAAAATGTTAAAAGTAAATTATGTGAAGGTACAAACAATAATTGCTATTTATTTACTTGGTCAAATTTACATGGTGCCAAAAATGTAAGAATTTTCATGGTACCTGACACGGGTCAAATAAAATAAGAATAATAAATCGTTACTATCAAAACAGCGATGAATGGATCAAATTATTGATTTTTTCCTCACACGAAAACGATATACTTGTTAATTTAAAATATTTTTAAAAATATAGATATTTTAAAAGTTAAATTTTTGGATTTTTTTCTTTAATTTTAATTAAAATAATTTTGTGCAGATGTCCATGATCTCTCACGTCACGTTAGCTGTGGCGTTACTCTACGTGACGGTGAGTTCAGTATCCGCTTCTGATACAAGTGAGTATAAAATCATATTCTAAGAACGAATTTAAAATTTCAAATATTAATTATTATTTTAAAGAGAAAATAACTTGATTTATTTGTGTAAGATAGATTACTTTCAAGAAATGTAGGGTGACTCGAAAGTCGGTTAACTATCGTATAAACTAAATTGTAATTAATTAGCTAAATTAATTAAAAACAATTAATTTAAACCAATTTTGTAAAAGAACACAGGTTCTAAACTCAGTTTGTCACTCATATTTACAAGTATACCGGAACGTAACAAATAAAACAACGGCTTTTGGTCATCCTATACATAAAGTAAATGATAATTATTAATAATAATTATATAATTCATTATTTGAAATATTTTATAGATGAATATAAACTTGAGATTACAGTTTTTGATCTAATTTAAAAATATCGTAATTAATTAAATGGTAATCAAGTTAATTCTTAAAATTTAATTTTTGAAAATCAAAATAAAATGTTTTTTCAAGAATGTATAATTCAAAATTATTTACAGGAAATAAAATATTTGTACCCGCGAGCTTTTCAAGAATTTAATATCCAGTCGATTTAATATATGAATGAATGGTAAAAGAATTAAATAGGATATATACAGATGTTTTTGTGGTTTATAGTAAATATTCTGGCAAAATTCCAAGATTAAGAGCCCGATAACACTGAAATATTTATGTAATATCTTAAAAAATAATTTGTAATACTAGTATAATTTCTATGGATATGCAGTTTCGTCTTGTAACTGGAATAGAGAGAAGTTTTAAGCATTCATTTCAAATACAGTATTTAAAAAAACGTGAATGCGTTTTGATCGTTGCTGTTATCCATAAAAAAAATTATTATTATATATATAAATGAATGAAAATTAATTCACATATGTATGAATCAATTTTCATTTATTCTGAATTAAAATAATTTCTCCAACTATTTTAATAACCATTTTTAACAATTTTTCCAGTCAAGGTAACATTTCCTTTCGAAATTATTTACTAATCAATCATAAAAGATGGATAGTGAAATTATTTCAAATTATGATAAATGATAAACTGTAAATTTTTTTATCGTTAAACTTTTATACATTCAAATTCTAGGAAATTATTAAATATTTTCAAAATTTGATTTTTAGGTCTTTGTGATTCCAATAAATTTCCCAAAAAGAGATTAGTGTGCGTATATAGAGAAGATAACTCGTTGACAAAACTAGATCCATGTCTTTGTAATTATATTTTATACGAAGCCGTCGACTTAAATGGAACGTACGAACTTATCGACCCTAAAAACGGTAAGTTTGATGTAATTTAATGTAAGTTTGATGTAATAACGATTTTTATATTATTACATTTCATTAAAAATGTAATAATGTGAAAAACGAACAAATAAGGAAAGCAAAGTAAGAAAAAGAATGACTCACTGCTTTACAAATCATAACAGATAAATTTTGTCTGTCACTTTAAATGATTATTCGTGTCGACATTACAAAGAAGAAACCGATGACAACATCATAACCTTTAAGTCACAAGGTCAAAGTTGATGACCCGAAATGTCTCTTCCAAGGAGCTGTCTGCATCCTACTTTCTTATCCTGAACCGGTTTAAGCTGTCTGTAGGCGGATGATCCAACTAAAAAAACATTTATATATTTTATTTTAAAAAAAATACATATACAGTACAAACTAAAATAGTAATAAAAAAGATTTTAGAGAATAAATTTTGATACATATATACTTATTATAAGTTTAAATAAGTATTTGATTGGTCTTATTATGTGGCATAAATTTTTAAATTTTCGTACTTAATACCTGCAATAATGGAAATAAAAAGTCTTTAGAAAATATATTTAATAAAATAAATATCAATTTTCGAATAGGTTTTCAATCATTAACTGATTTGAAGAAAATAAATCCGTCCTTACAAATTATCATAACTTTAAGAAGATTAGATTTAATATCTCAGATAAATGATTCCGACATAAAACTGCTGGCAGAAGAAATTAGAAATTATCTCCATCGACACGATTTGAATGGGATTAATTTAGAATGGAAATATACAGCAACAAGTGAAGAAGATTCGTTGGAGGAAATCAGTCATAAATTCACAAATATTGTACAGGTAAGTTAAGAGATAATTAATTTAGACGTATGCTTTAAATTAAAAATGCTTCACAAACAATACTTTAATGAATATATTATAAAACTTTACGATTCTCCATCGCCGGCGGTCACAACTGTCCTTGATTATTCTTTATGTTTGAGAAAATAGTAAATATATTGCAAGTCATTAAGGGCATCAAAATTATTATTTGTGAAATTTAAAAAAATATATAATTAAAGATAAACACATATTTTTAAATTTCACCCCTTTCATATTTTCATTTTTTTATTATTATTTATTTTTAAGTTAAATTTTCCTAATAAGTGTCGATTAATAGATTGATGCCACCTCAAGAAATTCAATGTAAAAATATTTTCGTGGAAATACAGTAGCATTTATAGAAATCAGAATTGTGACATCGTAAATGTATATTCCATTATTTATTTTAACGTAATTTTAAAAAGTTAAACCGTTTCGTAAGCTTAAAAGTTTGTTATCGTGCTCAATTGCAGTCTAAATTAATATATTCTTATTTTTTAATAATTATTTTTCGTTTTAGCAATTAAATGATACTTTAAGAAACACATCAATCATCGGAGGGAATTATCCAATAATTACAGTAACTATTAGCAATTACCCTCACATACTTGAAAGAGGATACGAATTTCACAATTTATCCAAGTTCGTATTAATTAAATGGTTTAATTATAAAGTTAAATGAATCAGTATTTTAATTAATTTGTAAATTATATATTAATTCCTTTCAATAGATTCGTAAATTTTTTTAATCTGCCAGCGTTTCGATTTGATCATCATCCAGATAACGTCGTTAGGCATCTTAGCAGACTCCATGGAGTCGACGACATGGAGAATGTTGTACGTAAAATTTTTTAAACGCAAGTTAATATTTAAAAGTCTGTTTCACTAAATATAATTAATGTTTGTGTGATTCTTTTAATTGATTAATTCTTTTCGTTTTGTTGAAATTATTTATGGAGAAAAGATAAACAGATAAAAATCACTTGATTGAGATTCTAATTTATAAATTAATGATTGTAACTTCGTTTTCATTCTCGCAGGATTCAAGCGTTGATTTACTTCTCAGTTTGGATGTTCCTAAAGAAAAACTGAACGTCGGATTTCCTACTTTTGCAAAAGCTTACGTTTTAAAAAATGAAAGTCTTACAGTTCCTGGATCACCAGCTACTGCTATTGGAAATGATACACAACCAGCTACTTGGATTTTAACTCATTCTCAAGTATGTATCTCAATTTCTGTCAGTTTATTTTTAAATTATATAAGGAATTTGACGAAATAATTCGATTTTAGTGGTGTTCTCTGTCAAAAGAGGGAAACTGGACATTCGAGAGAGAGAGGGATCAAACAGCTCCTTATGGATACAATGGACCTCTCTGGGTCGGATTTGACGATGAAATTAGCTTAAAACTAAAGGTTGGTTCGAAGATATTTATTTTATTTATTGACGTAATATTTATTTTATTAAAAATTAACGTAAAAATTTAATTTTGATTTTAAAATAATATCGAAAATTACAACCTAAACAAACTATCTTATGAAATAATTAGAAAATTTTGATGAAAAGAAACGTTTTAAAATAAACAATCTTTCTTATTGGTAATGTTGAGTAAAGTAATGTGTTAGCTAAACCTTGTTCTAAACGTTTTAGTTAGTGGATCACTAACAACCAGTACCTTCGAGAGCTTACATAGACCTCCTTTGCTTTTTTTTTTTTTTTTTTTCTTTTTAACAAACAGAATACGTAGATGGTTTCTTTACTAATAAAAAAACAGTTTTAAAGTCTTTATTTTTATTATTAAAAATAACATTAATTTATAGAGTAGGAATCACTATATCACTATACGCCCGAGTTTTCTCCAAGCACAGGAAAAAATTTCCAGCTCCTCTACTCTCGATGGTGCTGCTACGACACCTAATTAATGAACACTATATATTATCCTAATTTCTAATTCTAAAACAAAACTATAAGAAATTTGACCTTAAATTAGGAAGACAGAAAACATTTTTCAACTCTTTCTAAAGTAATTTGACGAAGAATGACAAAAAATTAAATAATTATGGTACAGTTTTTCATTTGTAATAACAAAATATATTTTTCTATTTTATATTTTTAATACGTACTCTATCTGATGCAGCTGCTTTCACAAAGTCTCATTTAAAACAAAATTGAAAGCTAAGTATATTATAATAAAATAATTTTGTTTTTAAATTCTTTGAAAAACACGTTTCACTTGTAAAAATAAATAGCGTGACTCGATCTCATCAAAAAATTCAGATAATAATCATCGTAGAGTGAAAAAGGAATAAGGCACATCTGTATACCCGTGAAGTACAGTACCTTATAGAAAATTACAAAATTAAATGTTAGTGATTAGCGAGCTTAATTGAGTATTACATTATTTTTAATTTGTATTTTTAGGCAAGATATGTATTGTTGAGAGATTTAGGAGGCGTTACTGTGTGGTCTATTAATGATGACGACGTGAAAAATGTTTGCGGAGATGGGAATTTTCCACTCATAAAGAGCGTCAGAGACATTTTAGTCAATTTTAACGAAAACGTAAACAAAATTGATGCAAACGACGAGGAGACTTCGGAGTCGCAAAATGTGGAAGTTGTAAAGAGAAGCAGCATCGTGAAGAGAGCGGGAGAGATTGGACCCGAAAATAAATTTCTCTGTCATCGTAGAGGATACTTTCGACATCCGGAAGATTGTTCCCTATTTTATCGTTGCGTTAAACCTCGACTTCTTCGCGATAGAGCTTATATCTTAGTTTACGATTGTCCTCGAGGACTAGTCTACGATGAAAGATATGAGATTTGCAACTGGCCATCTTGGAGTCCTCCCTGCGATGGATCGGGAGAAGTATTCCCAGTTCCAAGAAAACGTTTCAATTGCCCCGGAGTCGGCTATTTTCAAGATCCAGAAAATTGTAGATGGTTTTATTATTGTTCTGTTTTTGGTAATGGTATTCCTCGAGCCTACGAGTTCAGATGTCCATTTCCTTTATTGGGTTTCGATGAAGAAAAACGAATGTGTAATTGGAGATGGCAAGTACCCGGTTGTCAAATGGATGACCGTTATAGGTCGAGACAGGGCCGTCAGAGGCGCCCGTCTTCCACCGCAGCCACTGAAAATACTCAAACTCTAACTTCACCAGGATCTTCTATAGGCCCTATTGGGCCTTTAGGTCCTATCGGTCCCGTTTTAGGGTCCACAACATTTGACTTCCCTCGTCGTCCATTCGATTTCACTCGTCGCCCATTCGATTTCACTCGTCGCCCATTTGATTTCACTCGCCGTCCATTTGATTTATCTCGTCGCCCCCTTGATTTTCTTTCACGACGTCGACGTCCGTTCGGGGTGAGTCGATTCTATCCACAGAGACCGACACTTTTATCCGTAACAACTTACGACGCAGACAATCTTCCTAGACTTACTTACAATTTTAACCATCGTCCGGCAAGTAGATACAGTCATCCTTCCATCGGTAAACAGACTGTAACTCTTCCTCTAGATAAAAACGTCGACAGTGACAAAGATAACGATAAAGATGACGAAGATTTCGGAGATGAAGATGAAGTTTCAGAAACAAAAGATAGTAACGATGATTTAGATGAGGATAAGGAAAGCACTAAACCTCTCCCAGCCTCCGCTCCTGTTAGAAAAGAAGAAGTGAAATCTAACTATGATGAAAAACCTCAAGAAGAAAATGTGCATGAAGACCCACCCCCGCCTCAAGATCATCATCCGAGATATGTAAGTCAGCAAAACCCAAATGATTATAGCAGATTAACTTACAGTTACCCAACTGGACAGTATCAGGCACCAGTGAGTGATCGACCCGGTTTGATGATTACAGTAAAACGGCCAACACCCGTGGTTACACCTCAGTATTATTATCCTAATGATTTACCTTATAACGGATTTACTTCACGTTCTGGCCCTAGAGATTTTACCATTAAATTTGAATTACTTCCTAGAAACAACCATCTAAATGATTTTTCTCTCTTTGGACGTAGAAGTGGTATAACACCACCCGTTCAAAATACTGGATCTTCTCCATTCATACGTATCGATTTCCCTCCTTTGCAACAAGGACTGCTACGAAGATCGTCTGCAGATCCAAAAGATACGATTGATAAAGAGTCATACACTAAGGCTTCTATCGATGACAAAGATATAAAATACAGCAGAGCTTTTTCTCTGACCGAAGAAAAATCAAATAAAACATCTGAAAAAAGTTTAATTTACGTCACTCCTAACGGTTTTACCAATGTAAGGCCTTCTGGATCTTATCCATTTGTAGAATTACCTCTAAATCCTAAACTTCCAGGAAAAAAGAAAGATTTAACTGAACAACCTGTTAATGAATATACGGAAAATAAAGATGATGCGAATTGGAAAATTATTCCAACTTTGCAACATTTAATGGAGACTTTGAGTGGTTTTGTGACTAAAAAAACTCCAGAAACGCCAGTTGCTGATAGGAGGTTTGATAGATTTGGGTTCGGAGCTCGTATCCGTGGAGGAGGAGGCGGAGGAGGAGGAGGAAGAAGATCCAGTCGAGGCAGAACTAGAACCACAACATCTGCTCCTACAACTACAGAAGCAATAGAAGATGAAGATATAACGTCAACCACTGTTACCACGATAGAAAGTACAACCGTAACGACTCAGATTCCAACCACTAGTAGACCTTTAAGAGGAAGAGGAAGAGGTTACGCTTATGAAAGAGGAACACAGAGAGGATTCGTGGATTACAATGATTATACTGATGATCCATATTCAAATTACGATAGAAACTCTCGACGAAAAAGTCAAACTAGAGGAAGAGGGAGAGGAAGAGGAAGAGGACGGACTACTACCCCGTTACCAACGACGACCGAATTACTAGAAACTACTACGATGACAACAGAAATTCCGACGACGACGACGACAACAACAACGACAACTACGACGACAACGCCAACTCCAAGGCAAAGAGGACGCGGAAAAGGAAGAGGAAGAGGAAGGAGTAGAGACAGAGGAAGAATTGACGAACCTACATCTAGTAGGAAACAAACTACTTTAGAAATTACATCAACCGAATCGTTACATATAAATACAGTTATCCCTACTGAAAATACACTTATTTCCACTGAAAATCCAGAAATCACAACATTTTCAAAAGACACAACTCAGACTGTTCCCGTAGAAACTACGGCTAGCGAAAATTTATTCAATATAACTGCCGATGTGGATGAAATAGACACTGAAAATAACCAAACTGAAATCAATTCCACTCTTAGCGAAGTAGAATTGGATAATGAGATATTGAATATTTTAAATAATAATAATTTATTGGAAAACATAACCTCAAATGATTTGCTCGTTAAGAAAATATTAAACGTTTCTAACGATTTATTTAATTATAGTGAACCACTTAATATCACTGACGAATCATTTTACAATTTTACTACTGAACTAATTCTAAATATTACCAGTCAGATTCCTGAATCAAATTTTTCAGCTACTGATAATGTTTTAAACATATCTAATATAATGGACAACAATAGTGTAAAAAATGAAAATGATTCCGTCACTATCATTAATAATAATGAACATGTGGATATTAATAAAAGAGTGGACGAGAAAATAGAAAATGAAAATGATTTGACTATCACTATTGCTCCTAAAACTGATATAATTAATACTACAGAAAAAATCAATAAAGAAACTGTGTTAGAGGAACCAAAAACAGAAGTAAATAAATTAGAAATTACAACGCAGAAAGCTAGTACTACTACCACTACTACGACTACTACAACTACCACTACCCCATCCATCACTACCACTACAACCACCCCCTCCACCACCACCACCACCACCACATCTGCTGCCTCTACTACTACTGAAGGAACGACTACAAAGCCAACAACAAAGAAACCAAAACGAGGATGGGATGACAATTTCACAACTCCTAAATCTGAGTTTGCTAGAAGGACCAGAACAAGAACTAGATCTTCATCACGACAGACAAGAAAACAAGCGCCATTAGCTCGCATTCCTGTCACTACTTCTACTACAACGACCACTACTACTGCTACACCATACAATGTAGATTACGTACAACCTCAAACATCTTCAGCGCCTAGATCTTATCAATATGAACCCGAAGAAGAAGGCGAAGAAGAAGACGAGTACGAGGATGACGGATATAGCTCTACCGATTACGTCACTCCACAAACTAGACAGTTTAGGGGACCTCAAAGTAGTACATACAGAACGACAGACAACTATGGCAATACTCGAGTTCAGCAACCACAAATGACAAATGTTAGAAATCGACCCCAAACTCCGAAGACGTTTTCGGATGAAGATTTAGAAGATATTTCGGATGAAGATTACGTCGATGACGATTACTTAGTTGATGACAAAAAATCTCAAGTTAGGCCCACATTCGTAGACCCAATAGACAGTCAACAATACGTCACTAAAGGTGTCCAAAAACTTAATGGATACGGAAACTTAGGTCAAATCCAATATGGGGTACCTCCCCCTAGAAACAGAAGACCTGGACAACCTGAAATATCTTACGGAATAACAACTTCTCGACCTCAGTATTCGTACGAAGGTCTTCTGACAGGAGAGCATCGCAGTACAGATCCATCTCAACAATTCAGAAAGAGGTTCCACCCTGCATCATCAACCAGAATTTATACGTCTCAACCATACACTACATCTCAGTCCGGTCAGTCAGGAATTTATTATTCGACTCAGCAATTTAGAAGGCGAACAGATGGACAATTTTACGATCCATCCACAACGTTCAGTAGAAGAATGGATGATGTCGAAGAGATTCAAGATGATTTATCGAATTCTAACATAAATCGAGAAGGGAAGGATTTGAAATTGCCATTCAATCAGGAAGAAACACCAGAAAAAGGATTAACTCCCGATGTGAATAAAGTGGCTGCAAGAGATCCTAAAAATATCGAATTTCCAACTGCTTCTACCGTTTTTAAATACATACCTAAACTAACACCCCCGCCAGATAAAAGGCCGGAAGAGAAGACCAATCTTCCTTTCGTAGTGACGTCAAAAACAAACGACACAGGTAACGAAATACCAGAAATCGCTTGCACGAGGCCGGGACTTTTCTATCATCCGGACGATTGTAACAAATTTTACGAATGCTATTGGGATAAATGGATAAAAAAATTCACCCTTCACATGTTTGAGTGCCCCATTAAATTAGCATTCGATGACAGGATATACGGATGTAATTCTATCGCTCTAGGCCCTTGTGAAAAGAACAAACAACCCAAACAACCTTCTACTTGATGTTCCCTAAAAAACACATCCTTAAGATAAATGACGCGATCCGATGTATGTACATAATGGACATTAAACGAAGTGGATGGCATTGAAGCGAAGGTGAGGATGTAGAATCATACGAAGATTACTGTGATTTGAAGCAACGACCATTAATCTAAACATTTCCAAATTAATTTTTAATTGGGTACATAGATGTTACCTTACAAAAAAAATATTTAAAGAATTTATTATTTTATATATATATAAATATTAGTCTAGTTATTCAGTTTCACATAAATTAAATAGTTTATAACTCTCTCCAACGAACTGAAAAGTTTCGTTAGTAAACCGTTTTCGATGATTTCTGTTGAACAGAATTAATTCTCTGTAAAAAAATATATTGAATTTACTATGTATATTGTTCGTTTTCTGTGTTATAATAAATAAAATTTGTTTTTATAAACCGAAAATATGTTTGAAAATCCCGAATGGATTATGACGTTTCCTGGATGCTATAATGTAACAACAGGTTACTTTTCCGGCTGTTATAACATAATAGTATGACGCTTGACCTTCCGGATTTTTGAAATCACGTTTTGACATTCCCTGAACCCCAAAAAGTAAAAAAAAAAGGATGTGTGTGTCGGCGTTAATTTCGTTTAACATCTCGTGACGGAATAAAGATTAAGAAACGAAATTTGGCATGGTAACGTGTATATAAAGGGGCATTGATGCTATTAAATTTTGGTGGTTAAAGGTCGGGGGGGTGTATCTCGATATGACACACGACCTCGTTAATCGAAAATTTTACTCGTTATTGATATTTACAATTTTTTAAAAAATCATCTCAAACCCAAAATTGTCTTTTGTCTTTTTATAATAATTAATAATATAAAAGTTATTTTTTATATAAATTCTCGTAACAGATGGCGCTACACACAATTTTAACTTTGTGCGTGTCTTAGTGTTTCTTAAACAAAAATATTTTTTCGCCGGTAAAGTTAATTGCTTAAAATTATAATTTGTTCTTCAATTCATTCGGATTATTTGAAGCATATTAAGAGTAAATAAATGAAAAACTGATATATAATTTATGTCTTCCCTTTAAATTTATACCATGTGAAAATAGTGATAATTATATTGATTGCTAGAAATTAATACTGTCTTAATTCAGAAACATTAGAGAAAACACGTCTAGGAACTTACTATTTTAAACTAATATAATACATTTAAAAAAAAAGTACCATTGTTAGAAGCATTTCGACATATTTCTCTAGTTTTAAAATTTGTTTGGAACATCTCGAGATTGTTGAGAGATATTAATAAATCTTTCTCTTGAGAATTTTAAGGCCTATTCGATTGGTTGGGACAATACACATTATGTAAATCTGACGTCATTCTTTAGAGTTTTTAATTGTAGAACTGGAGTAATGACTTCGAACTGACGTAAAACGTACTACACTATCCTGACCAATGGAACCTTAATCTCGAATTTAAATATGGGAGAAGAAAAAAGTCACAAAACAATATAAAATTTTTTCTACTCAAAATATATATATGTAACTAAGAATCTGTGCAAATAAAAAGTAAAAAATCCAGCAGCGAGTTGCATAACTTTCCCAGCAAAACTTTTAAGATTGTGTATGGCTCCAACTGTTACGAGATTTTATTCTGATTATAAATGTAAAAATCTTGGGGATTATTTATGACCGATCTCCATACTTTTCCTCCGTTATATATAACTTCCGGGAAAATAAAATTACTACACATCAATAACAAGATACCAGAGTATTGAACGACTTTTCAGGTCTTAAACACATTATCTGTAAGTGTAGTGAGATTTCAACATTGATTTTAGTATCATTAAGTTAGGAATTCATTACAGGGCGTATAACGTAAAATAGGGTTTCTCAAACGGGATCCCGAGATCCCGGTCGTTTTTTTAAACCCGGGATATTCCACAAATTTCTTAAAAATTCACTTTTTTCTTATTTTGTGTTAAAGTTCAGGAAATTTTGCAAATAGAAAGCATAATTAAATCATAAACTGTCAGAATAAATTTGTATTTATTAATTTTAAACCTACTTATTAGTTTTTTAAATTTTTTCTCGTTATGGCACGTTACAAATGGTAAATAATCAATGCGTAGCTTATTTGTGACAGGACTCTGAAAATTCTTTACTTGTCAGAACCTGTAATATCTGAAATAATTGTGCTTATGCTGTCTTAATTTTTAACCATGCACAGTAGCTTCAATAACTGCATTATGCCAGATTGTGCAAATTGGCAAGGATGCAAACGAGTACGAAGTGTGCAAGTGTGAAGTTTTTCTTCATAAACCTGATCATTAAAGACAAACGAACTGTCGAATTATCGGGCTACAAGCTTAATACCGCTATTAAAGCAGCCAAGGTAGACAAATCAAGAATACTAGAGAGCAAAAGAAGTACTACAGTCTCGAAAACGAACTAGAAATCTTCCAGGCTACGGGTGAAAAAACACATAGCATCATTTTCTCTTAAATGCATCAAACACGATTCCAATCACATCAATTGAGTCGCAAAAGGCATTCTCGGTAGCGAGACTTTTCATTACTAAAATAAGAATTAGATTGAGTGGACGGAGTATCGACCATCTTTGCTTTTTAAAATCTTATAATACAAATATTGTTGTAAATTATTATAATGTTTTATTTAAAAAAAACGAAAATTACCTTCTAAGTTAGAAGTTTGATCTAAATTCATTTTTTCTTTACATTTTCAACTCAATTCAAAGTCTTTTTTTGTTGTTGTTGTTGATGTATGCAGTTTCCAGCAAACTTTAATACATTTTTTCTATTAGTGAACATTTCTACGTAATTCAAAGATAATTTTTAATATATATCTTACACAGCATTATTAATGTGATTTTGGAGGTTGTAGAACGTATTAGATTACTTTAAAAATGAAAAATAATTATATCATTTGATTTCAAGCTATTTTGTATATCTTAAACATAATTAATTCTATCCCGGAAAACAGTTCACTTTTATCCGGGAATCCCGGGACAAGCAAAAGACCGGGAAACGAGAAACCCTAACGTAAAACGAATACGCCCTGTCGCCTTGCCCAAAAAAACAACGTTAAGTGAGTACTCACTGTTTTATATATATATATATATATATATATATAGGCCTACACAGTAAACACAACTCTCTGGATGGGACACACACTTGATAGAGATATATCGCTTGCCATTGTGCCATATGGATTGATACTGACAATATTTACAAAAAAAATTATGAATGGACGACAAATTATTCCAAAAGGAGAGAGAACATTGTTTTTGAATAAAGGAAGGACATTTTTAAAGTCAAAATAGAGGACACGCCTCCGTACTACATTGATGTCCTCTTTTTAGATAACATATAGCTTATGATTATCATGATGCAGTACGTCACGTACTGCATCATGATAATCATAAGCTATATGATCTATATGAAAGCTATATGAGCTATATGAGCTATATGATGGTCTGAGGCTTCTCTGCTTCAGACCGTGACGGTCTGAAGCGGAGAAGCCTCAGACCATCACATACCGCAAACTCATTTAATTTAAGATATGACGCAAATTGTTTCACAGATTTCAATAAAATGCAACGAATGATTATGTTTTCACTACATTTTGCTATAACTTTTTGTCCAGCTCTCTGTGCCATGTTTTATTATTACACCCTTTAACTTATCGTACTTTATTTGCTGAAATATTTACATCATTCTGATTACGTTTTGCTGTATGAATGTATGAAAATTACAAATGCATAGTAAAATAAATGTTACGTTTGGAATTATACAATTGTTAACATTTTGCAATCGATTCGGGAAATGAATTTGCAGTTAATATTCAAAGCAGAGAAAACTAATTTGCATACCTTATACATTGCCAACAATTCGTAGAGCCCAGTGTAATAGGCTGTAGTGCCAAAAAACAATCGTTAATTTTACACATTGCATACATAACAATCCACCAACATGTTCAAAACAATATCTTATCTGCATTTAACTTATCCTACTTTTTATTATATTGAAAACGGTTGTTACAATTTAAATATTTGGTTATATTAGTAATTATTTCTTTTTATCTTCTCAAATAAATATATATAAGGCTGTTCAATAAATAATGTTTAAATATAATTAAATATAGTAAAAATGTTCGGTAACAATTTTTGTAAAAACTTGCAGTTTTCACAACTTTTTTCCCTATTCTTGATGATTGAAATATGATGAGTCATTATTTAATATAATAATTTCTATCATTGCTAGAATTTGACTTGATGAGGCCTTAAGTTATAACATATAACAAGCCCTACCACTCCATTAAATAACAATTCATATAAAAATGTGAGACCCTAAGCCAAACTGGTCCATATTTTCCCCAGAGGCCAACTGAAAACGGTTCGTTAAAAATTTAGTCCAATAGATTATGTATACAACAGTTTAGAAGGTTTTAAATTTGCCCATTGTAAGTAGTCAGAGATATTTATTTATTATTATTATTATTAGTTGTATTACCAAAACAGAAAAGTGGCCATCAATAAAAGGTCAGAGGAATCCTCAAAGGGATTGCCACTCAAAAAAAATTTGGGGATCCTGTCCTAAGCTACAGCTTGTTTGGTTTGTGTAAATCTGGCCCCCCCCCATTCCTGCAACTGATGAGAGAATTCTGGTTAATAAAAGGATATTTTTTTGAAGATGTAGCAGATAAATCTCCAATTTATTTCATTTTCTTCACTAAACATTCTTTAAAAATTTTTGAGCATATTTAAATTTGGGAAAGAATCACATAATTTTTAATAATTTAATATTTCTTCTATTTCTCAGAATGATTTTTAATAGTTATTCATTCTAATTTGTTCATTGATATTGCAACTGAATACTATTTCATTTCTGAGAAAATTATTTTTCAAAATAGTAGTTTCAAATTCCTAATATCAAATGAATATTTAGTAAGTGATGTCACTATTTGGCCTTATGTGCATATCTTTAAATACCGATGACATGACATTTTCATCATTCTACTCCAACAGAATGTCACTTTGCTCATGACACCAAATTACTCATGTTATGATATAAAACTCCGAAATTTTTATATTTTTAAGTATGTTCAAAACAGAAATAAGCACTCAGAATAAAACAATATTAATTTTTCCTTGATATTCTCTAATTATTCACGAAGTAGTCTTAAAAAATTAATTTAAAAATTATCCGTTATTAAAAATTTTTGTCAAAAAATTACTTTAACACTAAACCAAGCATAATTTGTTCCAAACCAATCAAAACACCTAACATAAAGTTCAGTCAAACATATTGCCTAATGATTAATACTAAATAACAAGAAAATTTGATTTTAAAATATTTGAATGAGTACAAAATAATAATAAAAATAAACTGATATACAACTTTATTTTTCTAATGAATTGTCTCATGCGAATCAAATAATATTTTTAGCTTAGTACTTTTGAGAATAATTTTTCTTATCTTCAGAATCATTTGAACTTGAACATAATGTTTCACTTAGTTCAAGTACAGTAGACCCCCCATATAACACTGTAGATACGTTCAGTGTTATATGAATCCGTGTTGTACGAGTCACTTAAATACATGAGCTAATCGCAGCCTGGTACATATGCAGTTTAGGGGCTATGGCTGTTTGAAAGGTTTCCTTCCATAAAATTAATTGATTCTAGACTAATTTGACTCAACATTTCCAAATCACAAATAATTTTTTGGGAATAATCCATATAAACTATGCTATAAACAAAAAATTGTAGGATTACTTACAGAGTGTGCACCATTCTACGACGCCATTGCTTAAGCTTGTTTTTGTGGCGGAGCGGCTCGTCAAACGGCAGACGCGTGTTTCCCGATCAACAAATTTTTCGCAGAAAAATAACTTAACTTTGGAGACATCATTAATAAAAATATAATTTTTATGGCCATTGAATAATAAATGTTTTTTAGTAGGTCCAGTGCTCGTTTAAACTCAAGGGTTTGTACAATATCCGCTATTGGTCCAGATTCGACCGATCCTGTTGCGATACGAGTCGGCAATGATGTTTTACCGTGTTATACGAATCTCTTTTAGTGTGTTATACGAACACGATCGCAATTTTTTAGCCATGTTATACGAATCCGTGTTATAAGAGCCTGTGTTATAAGGGATCTACTGTAATTCTAAAAAGGAAGAAAATACTTTCTATAACTACTAATTTAAAAATTATTTACTTCCTACAAGAGAATTTATTGATGAATTTTACTATGATACGCTTCTTGTCTAGTCTTCGTATATACTTGTGAGCACTACATTGGCCTTTCTTTATTGCTAGACTTATTACACTCTCACTGGACACAAGACTGGTCTTGTGTCCAGTGAGAGTGTAATAAGTCTAGCAATAAAGACCAACATAGTGCTCACAAGTATATATGATAAATTTTAATTTAATCAGCCATATACTTTTTAGTCTTTTTTTCTTTTTTTTTAACTCTTTCTGCTTTGTGGATATGAAGACAGTCTCTTACCATACCCATCTTGGATTGGATCAGGTCCACGATAGGGGCAATTGAGTTATTAGAGACAAGATCCTAAATATCTGGGAGATACTACCACCACAAAAAATTTCTGAGACTGTTCACCACGATTTGATTCTGGGTCCCTTAATAGTAGGCTTGACATCTTGTCATCCAGCTATTGATAAATAATGATGGTAATTTTAGAACATTTTCAATATTTAAGAAATGATTATTTATTTGTAATGTTACAATTTTGTTCCTAAGTGCGTAATTAGCTTTTTATTTGTAAGTTTTTCTTTAAAAAAAGTTCCATTAATAAACCAAATACATTGGAAATTACCAACTCATAAGAAATTATGCAAAAACACAAAGTTGCTTTACTGTTTAAAAAGCAACTTGTATTAATTATTTAAATACTGATAGCTAAATGGTTGAGTGGTTAATGTAGTAGCTTATCACTCTCGGATCCAGATTGAATAAATGGGTTAAAGACTCCAAGACTTTTTCTGAAGTGGTCTGTTCAGATATGTCAGGCCATCCCTCATCACCGGGCCACCCCACTGTGCATCTGGACAAATGCATAATTGACTTATTAAAAAAAAAATTATTTAAATACAGTAGAGAGTCGTTAATTCGAACCCCGGTAATCCGAATCGCCAGTTATCCGAACGATTTTCAGTCGGACTGTGTCGTGCTGTTTTTGATACTAGATTTACTTCTAAAGTATAATTTTCATGTTTTTATATTCTTCAATATATTTATTTTGTTTGTACAAAATAAAGAAATAATTTTTAACGATACAATAGCCTCGATTATTATTATAAAAATTTTCGTTAGGCTTAAAATCGATGAAAAATTCAACACGAAGCAACACGCAACGGAGAAAAATTTGAACATCGGACAGGTTAATATATTTTTTCGTACATAATTGGTTATCCGAACAAATCACTAATCCGAACAACCCCAGTCCCCAACTGATTCGGATTAATGACTCTCTACTATATCTGGAAATTAGAAGATAAAATTTATTTTTTAATAATCAAACCATCATAAATATATTTGATATTTTACCTAATATTAGCTACTTAATTTTATATTTATAAAATACATTTTTATTAATTTCTCATATTAAAATTCTCTTATACAGAGAAAATGTATAAAACTTTCAAAATGATTTCTTACAAATTCCTATTATAAATATATAAAATTTATTATCCATTTATTTAATACAGTAAAAAATTATTTTTCTTGCTTAAGACTACCTTATCTTAAGGTATAGCGTCAAAAAATCCTTTAATTCTGTCACATGAACTTGCTCCTAGAAAGAAAAATTAAACATTAAATGAAATTAACAAACAAAAAAAAAACTAACTTTAATTCTAAAATTAAAGTTAATTTATTTTCTGAATTTTTCAGTTTTGAATAAATAAATTAATAAACCATTGCTAAATTTTATAAATTAGAATTATTCATTAAAGATGTTTCATTCTGTAAGTGCAGGGTGGACCAAAGTTAGTTAATCAAGGTATATTTTGGGAACTGTTAAAAACTGGTTCGGAAAAACTGTCCCAAATTGATTAACTGATGTTTGGACCATCCTTTAGTAATTAAAGAATAATGTAATTAAATAAGTTAGAGAACATATTTAAGAAATTTTCAATCCACCAAACCAATTAGAATGATTTATATTTGAAGAAACAATTGACTTACTTTTAAATTAGTATCACGATTTCTCAAACCAATAATTCCTGTTTTAAGTGTATTATCGTTGATGATTACAGAATATTGAATTCCCATTTCGTCAAATCTTTTAAAAAATTTTATATTATATAAATGATTTTTTTCCAAGAATATTAATGCTTTTACGACATGAATATAAATCAATATTAAAATATAAGGTACTTGAAAAGTCTGGAATCATAGAAGAAATTTGTTTTTTAAATATATCCAGCACATATTTTAGAAAAGTATGCTCAATATCTCTCTTTCAATCTCCAGACATCACGTTTCTTTATATTCAATGGAGCACGCAGGAATTAACATCTTGTCGGACGACAATAAGCATGTTAATTCCCGTATCCCAGTTGAATATAAAGAAACAAAGATTCATAAAGTCGTCCGAAGGGAAGAGAAACACGTTAAGCATATATTTTGAAAATAAATTTCTTTGATTCTAGACTTTTCAGATATTCTATTTGACTTTTAAAAGTATATGTAATAGCTGAAATTATTACAAGCAAATTATTTAATTCAATAACAACATAACAATAACTCATTCAGAAAGAAAAAATAAATGAATTTAACAAGTCAATATTTTTAATAAAAACATTTGTAAAGGAATTTAAGACTTTATCTTCAATACAGAATACATTAGAAGATAAAGGATAAAAATTAAGCTTTAAAGATTGTGATGATGGTTCTATATTCACTAGAATTAATTCTAGTGAAATCGTTGGCTCAGTATTAAATTACACACTTAAATTATAAAAAAAAAAAACATACTAATAAGGTATTTTACAGCTATTCAGTCACAAAATAAGCTTTAGGGCAATTTAATTTTTAAATGCTATTTTGTATAACAATGAAAAATTTAATTAATAATTTAGATGATTTAAATTTAATTTAAAAATAAAGTTTATGTTCATTTATTTTCCGAATTTTTGACATTAACATTATTAAATACCAAATAAACATAAATAAACTTAAATTAAATCAAATTATTGTTTCCATTTAATTTAATTCTTAAGTTCAAAATATGAATAAAAAAACTTTCCGAATTTTAAAAATAACTTTATTTTATATTTATATTGTATGCTCGTAAAATTTTAATTGAAAAATGCAGATTACCGGTACACGAACCTGTAATACAAGAATAAAGTTCTCAGAAATGAAAAATGTAACTAACAGTTAACAACATTTATCATTCAACATAAAAAGTTTAATGTACATTCACTCGCAATAAACAAATTTTACAAGTAGCAAAAACATTTATTAACATTTTCGGTCATTTTTAATGGACCATCTTCAGATAACCATACAATAAATTGAACAATGTGTAAAATTGAAAGATTACATAGCATAATAGAAATATTTTAGAACGTCAAATGCCGAACAATTTTAAATTAAAATTAAAATCAAAAACTAAAATAATATATAAAAATAATATACATAAATAAAAGAGTAAGCCATATTTTGCTGTAAAGGTCATTTAGTGTGAGTGAATATCTACTGTAGCAGTTTCTTAGAGATTTTTTTTCATTTTCTTCTAATATATTTCAACTTTGAGCAAAATATCAGCATATTTTTCTATAAATAAGGTTTTATTATTGCACTTGAAAAGAATTTTTAGTGTATTTTTTGCAATTTTTTTGCTTATTAATTTTTAACATGCTATCAGTTAACTATCTCATCCCATGTCTTGGAGTAAAATAGTTAACCGACAACACGTTAATATTAAAATATTAATATCAATAAAAATAACAATAATGTTAAAATATATGTAAGTAGACATTTTGTCATCATCATTCATTTTTATTTTGCATAATCTTTCAAAAAATGTTGTGAAATAAATATGAAATGATTCTCAAAACCATTCAAGAAAAATAATAGTGCCACTGTGGTCCATAATCGGTTCAAAAAGAAGTTTCTAAATTTAATACATCAAAAATGTTGCATTTTTCTTCAACCTTTGGCAAATGCGATATTTCTATCTGATTTTTTGTTATTTGGTAGTTTTATGATCCATAACCTTAAAATATTATAACTGGGCTGCAAGTTGAAAAAATTGTAGATCTATAAATTCCCACTGTCGTCCATTGTCTGTCCTTCCTTAATTAATCTTGAGAACGGGGTTAGATAGATGAAAGTCAAGACCAGATAGGGAAAGTTTATGGGCAAGAGACCCCGATTAATTATATACGAACTTCTGCTTTGGGCCGGAAGTCACGTTATTTCAATTCAAAAATTTTCTCTCGAACGGAGTTATTTACGTGACTGGCATGACTTCATTGTTGACAAGAAAAGTATGATGTACAGGGGCAAGACACTATTAAATTTAAGTGCATTGTAATGAAAAATTGAAGCTTATTTTGTTCATTCTTTGTGATATTGTGTATGCTAATACAATATCATATAATCCACTTATTTTATTTGTAATCTGAACAGTGTAAGCTCAACCTGAAGATGACATTTTGAAATGTCAAAGTATTCATTTTTAATAATCCACTTATTACAGGGTTCTGAAAAATTATTGTGCAGTGGAAAAGGTTTCACTAAAGTTGTAATAAAAGTAAAATTTTATGTATGATATTGCAGTTTCTTCTAAAGCAAATGCTAAAAATGTCCCAATGCCCCAAAATCTAGGAACTGAAGTCTGGAGACCTAGCAGGCAGATTCTGTGGAAATATACGCAGTTGACAAAGAACTCCAAAAAGTTCCAAAAACTGTAGTATGTAGTAATGCCATCTACTGCAAAGTGGAACATATAACTTAAAGGTCTCATATGCAATGTTGTATGTGTGAGGCTCTGGATAGGTCCGAACCTCACTGAAATTTGCATTGAAATAATTTATTTTTAGGAAAAATATGTTTTTTTTAGAGGAAAAAAAATAGAAGTTAGAAATAGTTTTTCTTAAAGAAAACGACGCAAACTTTTAAACAATAGAACAATGGGGAAACGTAGATCATCTATCTCCGAGTGGGAATCGAATTAAACTTCGATTTTGACCTCTCCCGTGCCCCCAAAAGATTTCGAATTGTCACCAGGTGACGAGGAGAGACCAATCGGAAAGCGGAATCGGAGGAAAACAGATAAAACCCGAGAATTCAAGGATGTGAGGGCTTCTTCTCCCGAAAGTTCCAAGTGACGGATCTATTGTTGTGTGTGTGTCTGGTGCCCATCTTCGTCTCCGTCTCCTGATCTCGGACTGACATCTTTCCATCAACGGAAGTCGACTGCATCGTCCTGGAGTCGTCGAGACGTCAAGGGAACTGGCCATTCGCGACCTAGGGACACTCCTTCAAAATGAGACTATATTCAAAAGGAGAGGAAGACCCAGAGGCTGCTGCCGACCTAGAACTTCCAAGATCGCGGAAATCTTGTAAGCTTCTTTCGTGTCAAATAAACGGTTTCTTGTAACCATAGGGTCTGTCTCAGTGCCGATCGCCCACATACGACCCTTTGCGACTGCTCGACCCTCTTGACATGGTCAGCACCCAGTCGGAAACCTCACATATGTATGACTTTAATGTCATTACAAATTTCTCGCTGCACAGTAACTTTTCAGAGACCGTGCATAATCTCTTTGAGATTTGCCTAAACTGACAATAACTGATGGATAACTTTAAATGGAGTATGTAAATAACCTACAATTAGAGAAGTTTTGGTTTTATTTACTGACATTAAAAAAATGTGTTAAAATAATTTAAAAATGTATTACCTGAAAATTTATTAATTATATTTATTATTATTAATTAATATGTAAATCTAATATTTATATAATCATATAATATACATCTAGTATTGTTTGCTTGCCAATGCTTTTAACAACAGCTAACATATAACTGAAGTAAGAAATTTAAGTAAACAATTTAAATTATAGTGTTGCAAGCAACACTGTAGCTTAAGCTGGTTGCAAGCACACATTAAAATGAATGGCTCTATCTCTAAAGAATGAATGAACAATGTGAATGAAACAAAAATGAAGACTAGAAACTAGAAACCTTTAAACTATAGTGTATAAAAATGTCAATCTTATCATATTCATGAATAGAATAGTTTTTTCTTGTAAATTTAATCAGCACTTGATATATTGAACATTTTGTCTCATAAATTAGAAAGAGAGATAAAACAGAATGGCTCATTATGTTGAATTTTTGTATATTGGGTATTTATTAATTGGTATCATACAATTTATTTTTCAAAGTAGGTGGCTTAAGATTAAAGATTCTGTGCTTTATTATGATTCCTTGAGTCATGCACTTTTCTGTTCATTATTCAATGCATTTCGACCAGCTTTGCATAACCTGTGTTTAAAAATATTGTTCCTTAGATATAATTAACATAAAAAAACATATAATGCTATACGTATATCATGCTAGACTGTTTTATTCAGAACCTCTTATTAGCAGTACTGGCTTGATGGTAACTTGTGCTTGAGGCAAAACCAAATTTTGCTGCCCCCTGCTTCCAGAATGGTTCCCAATAGCAAGCCACTTCTAGGTCTGGAGATCTTGTATGAAGTATTTATAAACAACTTTACAGTATATTTATGGATCTTAATTATATTCTGCTTATTATTTTTATTATTTATTATTTTTTTCTCTCTTTGAACATTTTTGACTTTTCATTTTGTCATTTGAAGCAGTTGACCCGTTGCCTCACCCATTGAGCCGACCCTGCACATTAGTGACATTGACTAGATAAAATATATCAAGTGAATTTAAATCCACTCAGTTTTTTCTCTATTCATTTATCTTTCTTATTCTTAGTCATCTTTTAATGCATCAAACGCTTACTGTTTCCAAATTTAATTACTCTTAAAAATGCTACTTGATTTTTTAATACTCTTTTAGAGTGAAAATTGTATCTTTTGATTTTTTCCCTGTAAATGTGTTTTTATGAATGTCCTATTAATGTTTTGAGATTAGAATACAGTAACATGGTATATGTTTTTGGTTTAAAGATGATATGGAAACAAAAAAGATATATTTTAAACTTTGAAACAGAAAACATTTGAATAACATCTATGAAAAATCAAACTTTATTGTAATGTCCAAAATAACCACAGAGGGTTTTCAGGACAAAAATATGCTTTACCTTTACAAAACTAGTAAAAAAATACACTAAAGAAATAAGTCTCAAAAAGAAAAAATCAAAACATAATGTTCGATCCAAAAAATATGAACACTTGCAATCTGAAACAAGCAGATGACAAAAAATCTTTTCAGTGCCACTTCTCATCAAAAATAGTTCATTATTTTAAGTTTTATTTCTGATTGAAAAAATTATTATTAATTTATTGAAACTTTATGCAAATTCCTTACAGCACGCAAGCACTTAAAAAAAAAAAAAAAATATTGAGACTATGCTAAATAATGTTCTTTCAGAAAAGAAGCATTGAGGCAATCAGACGAAAAGATAGAAAAAGAAATCAACTATATAATTTTTAACTGAATAAAGCTTGCATTGTTTGCATTTTGTAGATAATCAGATTATTATTGCTCAAGACAAAGAAGATATTCATGATTACGTGAAAAGAAAATTATATGAATATAAAAAATGGACACTACATGTGAATGAGGGAAGAACAAAATACTTGTATATGGACTCTAGTAGAAGTCAATATTGATTTAAGAAATAAGGTAGAATGCAAAACCTACAAATATTTGAGATACATTATTGATACAAGTGAAAAATAATATGAAAGAGAAATTCAACAAAGCATGATAATAAGTAGAATTATTGGAGTTATAAAAGTTCTAGAATAAAAATTGTCATAAGATGAAAAAAACTGTAGACCAGTGATTCTAAACCTTTTTTCCGTCGTAGTACCACTTTTAGTAATTTAAAAATTTGGCGACACACACGGTTAGTTCGGTAAGTACCGCAGGACAACCAGTGACGTCATAACAGTGATTTTTAAACGCAGTTGGTTATTTAGGTCACATTTTCTAAACGTCTTAGTAACTACCAGCAGTTACCGGTAATACCGGTTACAATTTCCCAACGCACCCTAGGAAGGTAGAACCAATTAAACTACTTGTCTGACGTCACTTATGTGTGGATATTCACAGTGGCAGCGCACTTCATAAATCTCATGGCACACGAAAGTGCCGCGGCACAGTGGTGAGAATCACTGGCGAAAATGCAATAACAAAATGCAGACTAACTTATAACTTTAAATGTGTGATGTGGGATCCAAAATATTTACTAAATTATAACTTTAATTTTAAACCTTATCATTTCATTGCATAACAAAATTCAAGGAAACTGTACTAGGAAAATCTGCCAATATATCTCTGTTAAAATTTCCTTCTTACTCTTCCCAGCAACAATGACACATGTCTATAACATACAGTATTATCCAATATTTTGACTTTTGATTTAATAATAAAAACAAAACATCTTCCAAAATTTGGACTGGAAGTAAACACCAGATGAAATCACCAATAAATGATCAAAACATGAAAGAGGGAAGATGCTCAGTGAAATCATGACATTTTGGTTGATGTAGTACACATACACAGAAGGGAGTACAGTACACACACACACACACACAAACTAAATATTTAAAATCTTAAGCAATCTGGACTTAACTTATTTCTTAATCCTACTTTCAGTTTCTAATATTTAAGAAGTTAAACTCTTGTTCAAGCTTACCTAGCAAACTGAAATTCTAAGGATGCAGGAGTATTAAGGTCAGGATTAGGAAACACAGTTATGCCACCTTTCTTTAATTCCATCATGATGTAATCTGTCAGATCTCGAACTTTAGTGGCATTCCCCACACTGGCAGGACTGGCAATGACTACTTTATAAGGAACTAATTTAAAATGCAATTTCATAACCTGTACAGGTACAATTAATCTAAACTTATATCCAATAATATAAATATTAAATTATATTTAAAAATGAAATTACCTGTCTTCGTTTATCCATCCTTTCCTTTTCTTGAAAAGCATCCAAAAGATACATCATCACGGCTAAATCGAGAGAAGATTCGCAAGTGATCACATGCGGAACAATAATTTTTCTTCCATCTTTAATATTACAATCGATTCCCATTTTATCTTTCAGTAAATTCATTGGGGAACTTCCTAAATTTGTCAATTTCTCTACAGTTTCTATTCCCCATGGAAATTTATACTGAATATCTAATTCATGTTTACTCTCTTCTTTCTGGGAAATATCTGTCACAAGTAGATTGGAAGGACAACCTATAAACTTAATTAAAAAATAATTTTAATTATAAATTCATTCATTATACAGAAGAGATATAGAATTTGCTTAATTTAACAGGAATTTGAACTTTACAAATTAACTTATAGTAAACTCTCATTAATTCATATTATAAGTAAACCAGAAAAAAATTCAAATTATCTATCACAAGATTTAAAATTTATAAAATATTACAATTTTTGGATAGTAAAAGAAAAAAAAACATTAAATCTATTACACTATAAAAATTAAACAAATACATCATAAAATTTCAAATTAAACAGAATGAGAATGTTATAAAAAATATATGTAAGTGTATAAAAGTATATAGGTGTTATGAATGTTAGATAGTTAACAGTCTAGAAAGATTCCATTAAGGTTTAAAATGAGAAAGATATACAATAATATGTGGCTAGTGAGGTCAATTAGGTCATCCAGTCAAAACCTCTTTCTCGTATTGGGTTGTACGGAAAGTAATTTCGTTTTTTTCCATAGAAAAATAAACGCAATATTTTTATAATAAATAAATATTTTATTGAATTATATATCGACAATTTTGGTCAAATACCTGTTGTCGTTGTTTCTGGTAGTAGCACGATTTCACATTCATAAAAATTTTGATCGTTGTTTACAAAAAACTGATCCAAGTGATTTTTGACATTGTCATTTCAAGTAACTGTCTTACAGTTAAAAAAATTTCTATAGACCGGAACAAGTAATAATCTGAGTGTGCCCAATCTGGCGAATATGGTTGGTGTGATAACATGTCCCATCTAAGCTATAACAGTTTCCAACGAGTTACCAAACTTGTGTGAAATTTTGCATTATCATGGTAAAACACTACACTTTGTTTGTTGATCAATTCTGGCCTTTTCTGTTTGATGATATTACTCAATTTGTTTACTCGATAACAGTACACTTTTGAATCAATTGTGAAATTCTCTGGTAAAAGCTCAAAAAAAATTTCTTTAAAATCCAACCATAGAGAGAATCTCTCGTTAATAACGTTTGGAACCCATATATCGAGCTTTAAAACAAAACCAATTCATTTTAAGTAATAATAAACGGTTCAATTTAACAGATTTCATCTCTTAGTGATTTCACGTGTTGTTATACGGCAGATTGCTTCAATCGGTACCTTTATTTTGTTTTCATTGGCTTCAAATGGCCATCCAGAATGTGGTGTATCTTCGATATTAAAATTGCCAGAACGCAATTTTGTAAACCAGTTTTGGCTCTGTCTTTCTCTCAACACATCTTCTCCAAACATGTACCACAATTTTTTTCTTGTTTGAACAGCATTTTGGTTTTTTAGTTATAAAAAAGCAAAATATGCCAAAAATGATGCTTTCCGATTTTCCATATTTGATGGGCCACTGAAAAAAAAACAATTGTACAGAATCAAACAAAATTTTTTACAAATAAGCCTTAAAATGTCAGCTGTCGAAGTATATATTGAAAATGTGGTTTAAAATAAAATTGGCTGGTAAAAATAAATCTAATTCCTCTAGTAATAAAAAAACGAAATTACTTTCCGAACAACCCAATATTTATGTAATAAACATCACTTGTTTTGCATGATACAATTTATTTCTGTTCAAAAACTGGATGGCTAAAACAATAAATACATAAGCCTGTTGTTCTGGGGATCCAGGTTTGATTTGAAAATCTCTGGAATTTCATGATGATCTCTCCCAGGTATGTTGAACCCAGTCTCAGCACCCAGCCATCCCCATTGTGAGCATGGCTAAACCAATGAGAACTGTCAGAAAAGCTCATCACAGATACAGCCTCTAACTGTTCACAGACAAAATTATTTTTGTTTAAATTATCCAAAAGTATCTTAAAATTTTGAATTATTGCAAATAACGTAAAGTTAATATCTATCAGGAATGGCGTACAATCTACTAAATTCAAATTAAATGAAAATGAATTAATGAAATTTACTATATAATGATTAGTGTATAAAAATACTGTAGCTGTTATTAGATGAACTATTCTAATATTTATTTTAACATTTAATTAATTTTACTTTGCCTTACATACATTTTATGGTTAATAAACCAACAGTTTAAGTAAAGGAGAAATGTATTCAGACCTATTCTTTGGTCTGAACAAAAGTCCAGAAATATTTCCCCTTTATTTAAATTGTTGGTTTCCTTACAGTAAAGCTATCTTTCACCTTGAAACTTCTCTTGATGTATTTAAAACTGATAATAATGCAAATTGAAAAGAATCTTCCTCTAATATGAGCTCACCATGATTGAGTTCCCACTTTTAAAATCTGGAGAATTGCTTATTATGATTCTTGGTATGTACAAAGCAAGAAACAAACAGTATTATCAAATTTATTTCTTGATAATATTGCTTAAAAGTGATTGAAAAACAAATAAAATGAAAATGAAAATAACTCCAATGAATGTATACAATTCTTTATAAGATTCATAAATTTTATTCAGGCAATATATGATGAGAAAACTGAGGATGCAAAACTATTGTACTGGTACGCAATGAGAATTTAACAATATAAGTTAAAATAGTTCCCATAACATTCGCTCAGGATATTAAAAATGTGTTGGTATACATTGTATAACTGTTTTACAGATAGACTGTAAAGTTGTAAAGTTCATCATAAAATTCAACTGATTTGACACAATAGTTTTCAATGACATAAGAAACAGATCAAAAATATGTAAAGTTTGTAGTTTTGCTGCCATTAAAGCATTTTATTATTGACTTTTAAAGATATTTGTTAACTAATGTAATAATGAAAACAGCGAATAAATGGAATACAAAAACTGAATGAACATAAATAAATAAAGAAATCACTGTTTATTTCAAAAAGCCAACATTTATTAGAGAAGAATGATCATTGTTAAAGAGTCAAGTCTGCACTTCACTACTGAAGCAGGCTCACATTTAGGATAGATTCCAATCTTCCTCACCCAGGTGATTCTCCTTAATGAACGATTATTAAATATATTTTATGTTCCAGGTGTAGTATCTTTATAATCATTTATAGATTCAATTCTTCTTGCTTAATTATCTGATTTAGAATTAAAATTTCAGCATTATTTTTAATTATTTATTCAATTTATGAAGTGTTTGTTGATTATCATTTCACAAGACTTTATTCTGTTATGCATGTTATAATGATACTAAATAAATCTTAATAAAATGAAATTTTTCTTAAAAACATGAAATTTTAACATCAAAGTCAAACAATCTGTCAAATTATTGAGAGTTTCAGGCTACATTAATAAATAGTTACCAATTAATTTGACTAAAGGTAGGTGGATAAGCTGCCATCTCATATTAATTATTAATAAATTCCTAGAAGAATCAGCCCAGAATGGGACTCAAATTTGCAACTTCTGTGGGTTTGAGACCCATTCTGGTAACCTGAAAATAGCCCAATAATTTGGCAGGTCATTTGATTTTAATGAATTAAATCAGGTTTTGAGTTGTTGAGTTTTTCTTACTAAACTGAACAGCATCTACACTTTTCATAATATTTGTATATAATAACTGAAAAAAGATTATTTTGAAGTTTAATGAATTTAAAACATAATTATATTTTATTAAAATAAATAATTCTAAAGTAGAATTGTCATGGATATTGTTAGAACAGAATTATAAGTGAAACTATCATGCTAACAAGTTATGAATATGAGTAAAGTTATTTAACACAAAGAATATTCATCATAAAACTGTCAATGCTAGAGAAAAAATTTTTTATTTCTTTGTAAATTTTAATAATTTAACTCTAAATGATAATTATTCTAATTTCACCAATTCTGAGATAATATTCTTTGTTCTAAAATATGTTGTTTAACCATTACTGCTCCACTGTTCTACTGGATTCATATATCAACAACTAAAAATAAATGTAAACTCACGCTAAAGTTGTATATTCTTCTGGTAAATTTCACTGAGTTCAGCGTTAACGTAAAATTTTCTTTATGCTGCAAGCACTTTCGATGAAGTTATGTTCGTCGTCCTCAGGCGAAAAAGAAAAAGAAGAAAAGAACAAATTTGAAAATGGCACAGGCTGAGCGTTCCAAGCAGACAACGGAAAAAGTTTCGTTGGTGAAATTTTAAAAATAGATTTTTAGCATTCGGTAACTTCACCGGTTCGGAAGATATTTTAAATCAGCGCGACTGATGGCGCATGCGTTGAAAAGCAAGCGCGCTAAGTGTGCTACTGTCGGCATGCTTGGGTGTTTAGGTGCTTATAGAGTAACCCATATTTCGGGCAATTCCAGGGTGGAGATGTTGCATGCATCTGATGTTATTGTGAGGAGCGCTTCCCAGATGAATGTAATCTTTCTATTGTTTCAGCTCTTGAGGAGCACTGTTTCCGACCATAGCAGAGTATAATCTTGTTGCAGAACTTTTCTTGCCAACTCTGTTGTTTGTCTTCCTTTATTTATATCATCCTGGTGTTCTGCAATATGGCAGGCGAGCATTCTTGTTGTTGCCCCTATGTACTTCTCTATTGCTCCTGTTGTTGGATTTTCTAACAACACTGCGTAAACTCCCGATTTTTCTAATGCGCTGATTTTGTCTCGGTCGTTACATAAGCTCCTATATAGGCTGGGTAGAGGGGTTAAGAGAAGTACAAAGCCATACCGCCGGAATATATGGCTAATGAGTATGGAATGTGCTCCTAGAAAAGACAATGCTGACGGTACTATTGAGATTTCTTTTTTGTTGTGTAGCGTTGTGAACGGGTGGATTGAATCGTTTACTCTACGCAGTACATGCGTAAATTTGGCGCCTGTAAACCCAGCGTGATGTACTGCCGTTCGTACGATCTCCAATTCAGCATTTATTAGGTCTTGCAATGAAGGAAGTAGTATTGCCCTTCTGATGAGAGCTGCTATGGCGGCATTGACGTACCGCGATGGTTGGAATGCATCAGCCGGTGTGATGTGGGGAATCATATTGGATTTGTGGTATACCGCAAACTGTGGTCCTTCTGGCGATTTCTGTATCCGCATATCCAGAAACGTTATAGCTTGGTCCCGCTCCTTTTCCCAAGTGAATTTGATGGTGGGATAAACGCTTGATAGTTGCTGCATAAATCGGATGAATTCTTCCTCCGAGTTTTCCCATGCTAGTAGGATGTCGTCTACATAGCGTAGGTATAACAAATGGTGAGCAAGTACGGTCGTTGAAAGTGTTTTTGCTCCACGTCCCTCATGACGAGCTCGGCCAAAACTGCAGAGAGAGGGGAACCCATGGGGACACCCTGTTTCTGAAGATAGATTTTCTGGTTGAAGCAGAAATAGTTGTTTTCGGTGACGAAGATTAGCGCCTCACGAATATCCAGTACCTGCTGAACCATGAAACCTTTCTTAAGGAGCATAGCGTTAGCTAGCATTACGGCTTCAAACATAGGGATGGAAGGGTATAGAGATATCACGTCCATTTTGTAGAAGGTGCAGGTGTTAATGTTTGCTCTTGTGATGCTGGCACCGATGGTGGTCTTGGCATCTATGGAGGAGGGCGTGACAAGTGGTGATTCCGGAAGCAGCTCTCGTAGAAATTTTGCAAGGGCTTTTTTCAGGTGGTAGGATGGATGTGACCTTTTGTTTACTAAAGGTCGTAATGGCCAGTTCTCTTTATGCGTTTTGGGCTGAAAATGGCCAGTTCTCTTTATGCGTTTTGGTCTTTCTCGCCTGAGGACGACGAACATAACTTCGTCGAAAGTGCTTGCAGCATAAAGAAAATTTTACGTTAACACTGAACTCAGTGATATTTACCAGAAGAATATCAACAAAATACATATTTAAAAAACACGATTTTAACATGTTGGCAGATGTAATTGTCAGTAATATAGTAGAAATTACTTAAATGCAATACTTAAAAAGTATTGCATTTAAGTTAAAATTTGAAAATAAAAAAATTATATAATTTGGATTTTTAGTATACAAAAAGATGAAGATTTTTAAATTTTTCCAAAAATTGGTTGTTGCTATTCACGACGGAAAGGTTTTGATTTTATATCTAATAAAATACAGTATATATTGCTGTTTACCTTTCTCCACCAGTTAAGACGATGTTTATGCCAATGATCCAACCATATAAAAGGTTTTTTAGGTGAACATATGTAGAATAAATTTAAACTAGTCCATTTTTGTGGTGTCCTGTAAAATATAATATGACAATTAAATAAAATATCAAACAAAATTCTATAAATAATTCTATATATATATATATATATAGAAAACTCAGAGCAAGAGTGATCCAAGTCTGGTTTTTGGAGTAAGAGCATGTGGAGTTTGCTTAAAAGCAACTGTTTTATTTAATACAATACAGATCCAAATCAAATTTGCTGTTACATCCCAGGCACAAAAAATGAAACAAAAGAAGAAAATACGGAAAATTTTTACATAATATTTCCCATATTTTCTTCAAAATTTCAAAATTAAAATTTATCGACATGGATCATTCTTGCTCTGTGATCGTCGTATATTCTTTTACAACTATGTATGAATTATAAGTAAAAACTGACCATATCAATTATGTAATCAACATACATCTTCCAGACATCTATATAAATTTAGAATTAACACACAGTTATACATTAAAACCTAAGTTGGATGATAAAAGCTTAATTCTAAATTTTTGTGTATGTACATATACACTAAACTTGCAATGTTTGAATCATATAATATATAAAATGTCCAAATTATATAAACTTTGAGTTCAAGTATTGCTCAAAATTTTTCTTATTTAATCTGTCATTTTAAATCATATAACTATTAGTTATCGAGAGACAATAGTTGTTTATTTTTAAATTTACTCAATTTCTTTCAATTATTAAATTATTTACGAACCTAACTTCATAAATAAACTTCAAGAAATATTAAAAAAGAATATTAATTTTTTACTGTGTAATTAAACACCAGAAAAACCCAAAATTAATAATTTATTGTTCTCTATTTATTAAATATTTTCTGTTTTTTCTTTCTGTTTTATGTAATTAGCTTTAAATGTTAGCTGTGCTTTATTTTTTCCATTTTGGCTCTTTTCATCCCATGAACACTAAAAAGGTCTTCTTTTTTCCATATTTATTAAAGGTTTGACCTAGCCCATAAGGGGAGTGATTGTGCAATGAGGGACATGGCCCAATATAGAAAATTCCTGCCAAGCTGCTCTCTCGGATTCAATTCAGATCCTCCGGAGCAGTAAGCCGACACTAATCATTGATGCAGTTGGAGCATCGGCTTACCAGTCGTCTGTTACTTGTGCTTATTTAGCTGTTTTAACATTCTAACTTGGTTGATCTGTTAGTAAAAAAACTATTTTTTGATTTTTGGTAATAAGAGTTCTGATGCTGTACAAAATGAATTCAAAAACATATCTAAAATAATTATTTAGGTTATATTAAATTAGCAGGATATTTGAATACTGTGTTAACTTTTATACAATTCTTTAATAAATAAATTTTGTCCAAATTAATAAGTCTGCAAGCAAAAACTGGATGGAGGTGTGTGAAGTATAACTAGTAATATATCTGCACAGTATATAGAAGGAAGAAACTCAGATCCAGACCAATCTTTTCTTCTAGAATAGTCTATATTATTTAAATCAATATCTAAAATTAATATAATAATTAATGCTAGCCTGACCACCTATCTTTAATCCAAATTATTTAATACCTTAGTTAAGTCTAACCGAAAGATAGCCTACTAAAATCCAGTTTTAAATATTTAATAATTATTATATTTTAGAATTGAAAAGATTAACAGCATTAATTAATTATTAATTATGATTTTACTTGCTTAAGAATACCATGCTTTAACTATTTCTTTTTCTTCATAATCGATAATAGCATTTTCGTCGGGAATCTTGGATGTATTTACATAATCTCTGATATTTGCAATTCCAAAGGGAACTTTTCCGCCTACCCATTCCAAAGTTTGTTTGTAATATTGCTGTAATGTATCTAAAAATATAACAGAATAAGTTTAATTTTATTATATTTAAATACAAAAAAATTCAAAATAAAACAAAGAAATCTTGTTATCATAGAATGTCGCTAATTTAAACAATACTAACAAATAACACAAACATCCCATATATGTTTAAATATAAAATTTTAAAATTATATTCTAAATTTTAAATCTTAAAAATGTAAAATCTAAAAATAAAATATCTCTAGAATATTAGGGAGTAATATTATACACTTTATATCCAATTTCGAGCAGTTTTCCAAGGCAAACAAATAACAAATGAATACTAGACCTTTATTTTAGCTTTTTAACATTTTAACTTATTTTATTTTTTACGTAAAGAATAAATACCAGCCATGTTTCGACTGCCAACATATATAAGAATAAGCATCCATTTTGGAGATATACGAAAAATAGAAAAGTCAATTATAAAATCAGCAATAAAGAAAAAAGATATTACTTTAGTTCCATTAAGTCTCTTCATTTGTTTAAGTTTAGAAAACTTAAACAAATGAAGAGACTTAATGGAACTAACAGTAATATTGAAAATGTTATAGACCATATAATCTTAATAAAAACATTATATTGGCTAAAAAATTTGATTATCCATCAAATGTAGAAAAAGAGGGTTGGCTGGATAAATTAATAGTTAATCTAACAAATGTTGAGATACCACGTGATTATTTACGTCTGCTGTCTCGTGGCCTTCCAATGTATTCAAAATCAATTGAGATAGTAGCCAAAATTGAAAATGCTCTCCGAAAGATCCCTGGAATAAGTGAAGAAAAGGGAAAATTAAGGTTAGCCTTAAGTAAAGACTTATTGAAATATAAAGGTAAAAGAGTGATCTGTAACATAGTTATGGAGAAAGCGATCCGTAACATAATTATGCTGCACTTAAGCGGATATCCGTTTACCATCTCTAATTCTGTATAAAGGTAAAAACAAATCTCTTAGAAATTATATAGTAGATACTAAAGCAATTAAAGTAATTAACAAATCTAAAAGATTAACCAAATTTTTTAAAATGAATAAACTTTCTATTGTTAAAGCAGATAAATTACATCAATTGGTCATATTAACAACGGAATACTTACAAATTAAGAAATTAGAAATAGTGTCGACAGAAGAATATGAACTTGTTCCTAAAGACCCTACAGAAGACATTAAAAAGGGACTTACTAAACTAATGAAGATGTACAAGAGTGAATTATCTAATCAACAACTAAAGAATATTTTAAACTTCAATAATGTATTATTGAAGTTAGTAATGTATAATGTATTATATTTAATACCTAAATTAAATATAAGATGTAAAACACATAAACCAGAAAATACAGGTAGACCTCTAGTTGACTTTAGAAATTCTATTTTATATTATTAGAAAATTACCTCAAAACCTTACAGGAAATAACTAAATCCAAGTATAGCATAAAGAACACAGATCAATTAATTATTTGATTATTAAAAGGATTCATTCCGAATAATTAGTCTTGACATAAAATCGACGTACCCGTCTATTACTTTGGAAACGGTTAAAGAAAATATATGTATGTATAAAATGCCAGAATATATACTAAAGCTTATTGAATTTGTTTTAAAAAATAATTATTTTAAAATTTCTACAGACTTTATAGACAAAAGAAAGGAATTGCAATGGGATCTATTGTAGGGCCGAAACTGGCAGACATTTGCATGATTATAATAGATGAGAAAATATTGCGTTTTAAAGGTATTTACTATTATGCAAGATATGTTGATGACATTTTAATAATATATGATTCACAAACAACCACAGCCAGAGAAATAGAGGAATACGCAAATAAACTGGATGAAAATTTAAAATTTACACGTGAAGAACAACTTAACCAGAAAATGAATTACCTTGATGTTACTATTAAAAAAGAAGAGAAGAAATTATATTTTCGTAAGTACGAAAAACAGTGTAATACTAGAAAAACAATTAATTGTAATTCGTATTGTCCAACAGAAATTAAGAGAAACACATTCCTAATGGAATTAAAGAATGAATAGAACGACATTACAGGAAGACATTGAAATAGAGATGAAGCAACTTTTAAAAAAATATTTATTAAATAACTATCCAAAGAATATCATATGTAAGTGGTATGAATATTATATAAATAATAGATATAATGTTAAAAATGAAAAGACTGACACATTATATATTAATTTTCCATATATATATCATCTATTTGAAAATTATAAACCAGAATTTAATAAATTTTCTATTTGTATAATAGCGAAACAAAAAAAAAAAGGTTAATTGATATAATTAATATTATAAATAAAGAAGATCAAAGCAGATTAGGAAAACAATTAGAAGTTGCAGGAGTCATTTATAAAATATTATGCATGTGTCCTAGCCCAAAGTGTTATATAGGAGAAACAGGAAAAAGATTGGAAAAAAGGTTAAAGAAGCATGAGCGGCAGTATGTTTAAAAAGACAAGAATGACAATGGTACCGGCACTGTAATAGTTGTTATTGTAAAATTAATAGAAATAATGTTAAAATCTTGTACAAGGCTAAAAATTGTTTAAAAAGATGAATCATTGAACATTTTTGTATTAAAAATTATGCGAATGTAATTAATTTAAATACAGGTATGACTATGGATGCATGCTGAGACAATATAGTCCAGTATAAAAGAACAACAGTTGGCAAATGAATGTATCCACTGATGAGGCCAGTTAAAAAAGGGCAAAATGCATTTGGAACTATTGAAAATAGAATTTTTGGAAAAAGTTAAAATGAAGGTCTAGTATTCGTTTGTTATTTGGTTTGTTTGTCTTGGAAAATTATTTGAAATTGGATATAAAGTGTATAATATTACTCGTTACTATTCTAGAAATATTTTATTTTTAGATTTTACATTTTTAAGAAGTATTATACTGATTCCATTGCTTTTAATTTAAATTATTTTAATTTTTTTCCATCCACCAGTGGCCAAGGGGTTCAGTTTCCTGAACACTGGTAATTCAGCTGTGTTCATGCCTTGCCAGGACCTGCTGGTCAGGGGGAGTTTTCCAGGTTTTCTCCACATCTTGAACACCTAAATATGGGCTAATCACCCATAAAAGACCTCCCAGAAGGCATCCCTCCTAGACAGATTGCCCAAGTGTTGCATTGCTGTTACCAAACATAAGTTATTTTTACATGAATCAATAGAGGTTCATTTTCCAGAACAATTTCGTAGGAAACAAATGAAACTTGCAATTCATAAAGTGCAAGTAATTTATGAATTTTTTCAGAATTTTAAGATTTTATTTTAAATATATTGGAAATATTTATTGTCAAATTCATATAATTTTTAAACAAATGCCATAAAATTATGAAATTAGAATGATGTAATTCAATTATTCTTAGGAAAAAAAAGCATACTAATTCAAGAATCAAATCTAATATTGCTTTCCTATATATTTCAGTCTTAACAGATTTTTCTAAATTTGATTTATGCTAATGCTATTAAACATTTAACATGATAATAAACTAGACTGAAGACAGAAACTATTTTCAAAGAGTTAACAAATTTAGACTTAAAAAAATTTTATTTTAATTTAAAAAAGTGTCAAAATATAAATGTATCATTAAGCTCAAGAAAATAGATTTCTCAACTTAAAACATTTGAGATTGTTCTAATTCACGAAGTAATTGCTTTAGTAGATAACTCAATAAACTACATAAACCTCGTACAGCAGTGAAAAGGTTTATTAAACTGGAAAAAACTAATATTTTTTCGTATTTAATGACTTTCATTAAGTATGAAGGTCATTAAATATGAAAAACTTTTTCATTGCTGTACGTAATTCATTGAGTCATTATTGCAATTCTTTAACTCTTAATAAGTATACATATTAAAGCCAAATGATTGCCAAATTATATCAGGCTATTATTAATTAAATGCTAATTTGGCATTAGAGGCATATTGGCTTTAATATATAAATACTGGATTTCAGATGTTTATATTTGAAATATATATACAGTGAAACCTGCTAATATGACCACTGAAGAGACCATTTCAAAGTGGTCACCTTATACATGTAGTCACGTTAGCAGGTTTCGCCATAATTTAAAGAAAATACAGAATTTAGTTTTTTTAGTATATTTATCTTATTCTATAGCAACACAAACACCAATAAAATACACTATTCTTCATAGAATCTTGTCCATCTAAAACTGTATAAAACTGCCTTTAAAAGATTTTAAATTGTTTTTGTATTTGTCTTCAAATTATGTATATTTTTGTTCTGAGTTTTTATTGTGTTAATTAAACAACCGATTGTAAAGTTTCTTCATTTAAATTTAGTAGAAATATAAGGTGGTCTATGAACCATTTTATTTTATATAAAAATTAAGATATATATATATACAGGGTGGATGAAAAGTAGCCTGGCATTGAAAAATTGATAAAATTTTTGTAATAATAATGCAATCATAATAAAATTTGTGCATGCATATACATCAATCAATGGAATTTCATAATTTCTGCATCAGTGATATGGGTAATAACCAAGAAAGGCTGCACACAAAGTGGCAAAAAAGACGGTCAACTGCTTGTCTGTTCAGAAATGAGTGTAGATTATTGCATGCTATGAGATGTGGAAATCAGTGGTTGCTGTGCAGAGATGATGACATATGGTAAATGGACCTCATGCCACAATCTGTCAGGAAACAATCAAGAATCATCATTCAAAGTTAATGACCACAGGTTTGGTTGTGGGTGCACAGAAAAGTGGCCATCAATCCACATCACAATCCCCAGTCATTTGAAGAAGTTGGTGGATGGTGCCAGTGCCTACATTGAATTTTAAGGTATGCATCCATATTTCCATTTAATAAAGTACACATCAAATAATTTTCATTATCTTTCAATTACAAATATAGAAATTGTAGCAATTTTTCAATGCCTAGTTACTTTCCACCCATCCTGTATATAATATACATTATAATTTTTATATGCAAACTCAATGCACGTGTTTTCTTTCATAAATTCTTTGTATGTTTTTTTGTTCTAATGTGATGTTTATCTAGAATTAATTTTTAAGCTTTGACTAGTTTTTAGGATAATTTATTTTTACATTTTATAATGAAAATTAACTTAAAAAATAATGATAATTTTTGAAATACTAAAAAATTATATTTTACAATATATAAACATTCCAAGATCCTGATGTATTAATAATCAACCAACCGTCGGCCAAACTAAACGGACAGAAATTATGCTACAAATATTAAATTAGAAATTACATGATAAAAACAACTAGAGGTAGATGTTGGCACTATCTCTTAACAAAAGTAGTAACCATAATTTAATTTTAAATTTACAATAGTCTGGAAGAAACAGCCCAGAGTGGGAGTTGAACCCGCAACTTCCGCTTACCATGTGGCACGCCGACCAGTTACGCCACCCTAACCTCCGACTATTCGAAATTTAAAATTAAATTATAGTTACTACTTTCGTTATGAGATGGTGCCTAACATCTACCTCTAGTTGTTCTTATCATGTAATTTCTAATTTAATATTTGTAGCAGAATTTCTACCAAATTAATTTGGCTGATGGTTGGTTGATTATATTTCACAAATTTGAAACTTGTGATTTCAAATTAATCTGGCAAAAATAAATTTTTATTCAGATACTTACCATAAACTAAAGAAGAAAAATTTGCCTGTTCCTTAATTGACAATGATGACGGAAATACGGGTATATTTGCAAATTTCACAGCCGAATTCCACCTAAAATTAATATAATGTAAAAAGAATATAAAATAATTCATATAGAATCTAAATTTTATTTAAAATAAATTAATTTTACCATTCGTGAACAATATTTCTATACAATTCCGTTCCCAACGGACCATAAGAAAAGCCTAAAATATTTTTATTTGATAATATAGGCGTAAGATATCCGTGTTTCTGACAAGAAATAAATAATTTTGGAAGTACACATTCTTTTGACATGATTGTTTCTGAAAGAAAAATATTCATAAACCTTTAATTATGCAAAAAGAACAACAATATATATATATATATAACATATATAGGGCATGTAGTAAAGTCTTATACACTGACTTGTGAGTGACGCACAACATGTGACACAGTAATGAATGTAGCAGAAAGACAGGAAAATGAGATATACACGTTATAAACAAACACATAAGAAATGAAAGAGAACACATGAATGAATACAAGAAATACACATTTTCCTACCTGTGCTTGATGTGCACATTAGCATTTTATACTTTCTATTACATTATTCATGTATGCAGGTTATTCATGGTGTCTTTTCATACTAAATCAGTCATGCTCTACAAGTTTGCAATGGACTTTCTTTCCATATCATGCATCATTTTTGTGACAGGAATATTAAATTACAAATTTTACTGCTAGGGGTTCTGGCAAGCAGTCTCATCTTATAGTGCTTACTCGCTTTACTATAACTAAACATTAATTCATAACTGTAGCTATCTGTATTTGTCAGTTACATGGGTATGTAAGAATTTTACTATGGACACCACATATAGAATAATAATAAAATTCTACAATCCATGATATCTTAAAGTTAGTTTTGAAAGTAAGAAAAGCATCTCTCTAATAAATTATAAAAATAGAAATTAAAGACAAGTAAAAGTGAACTAAATGATAATGTGTTTTTGTATCAATTTTTACAAACTTAGAATTTGCAAGAGGTACAGATGTACACACCAACCGAAACCCAACATTAAGCAAATATACATCCCCCATGGTTAATGTTACCTATGGTTCCAAGATGGTGGCTCGTCTGATTCCAGCAAGGAAACAGTGGGGACGCACGTTCTAACCTAACCTATTCTAATAATTTTATTGGTAATAATTATGGTAATTTATTAGAATAGGTTAGGTTAGGTTAGAATGTGCATCCCCACCGTTTCCCTTCTATTTGCTGGAATCAGAGATGAGCCGCCATCTTGAAACCATAGGTAACATTAACCCATCCCACAACTGCCATAAATGATTGGGCTAAATTTGGATATAATGATAAATTAGAAATGAATTTGGCACTACAGTGTGGTGTTAGGTGCCATCTTGTATTAGAATTAATAATTATATTTAATTAATTAATTTAAATTAATCTCCTCTCTTTTCTTCCAGTTTAATCTAAATTAATTAAATATTATAATTATTAATTCTAATACGAGATGGTGTTTAATGCCATACTCTAGTGCCAAATTCACTTCTAATTTATAATCATTATATCCAAATTTAGCCTGATCATTTATGGCAGTTGTGGATGTATATTTGTTTGCAAGAGGTTTTCAAAAATGTTTCTGTCTGTTTCAATATATCTTGCCACTGCACTTGCGAACTGCATGCATTACAGTAGAGAGTCATTAATCCGAATCAATTGGGGACTGGGGTTGCTCGGATTAGTGATTTGTTCGAATAACCGATTATGTACGAAAAAATATATTAACCTGTCCGATGTTCAAATTTTTCTCTGTTGCGTGTCGCTTCGTGTTGAATTTTCGTCGATTTTAAGCCCAACGAAAATTTTTATAATAATAATTGAGGCTATTGTATCGTTAAAAATTATTTTTCTTTATTTTGTACAAACAAAATAAATATATTGAAAAATATAAAAACATAAAAATTATACTTTAGAAGTAAATCTAGTATCAAAAACGTTCGATTCAGCACGACACAGTCCGACTGAAAATCGTTCGGATAACCGGGGCTCAGATTAACGACTCTCTACTGTACTCTGCAATATTCCAATTGCCTATCTTTATGATAGTAGCGTGCATAATATGTACACAAGCAAAAATCAGATGCTGCAGGAGGTCCATCAGTGATATTGGCTGCTGATTCAACATTGTCACATGCTCATGCCATGTTGAGATTGCATGCTCACAGTAGATTACTCTAACCATTGAGAACAGGACCCAAGTTTATAGGATATTTTTTGTTTATCATGATGTCTAAAATATGCTCCTGAGTAGCAGTACATCCTCCTGTATATAGTAAAACCTCAATATAACATCCTGATTAGTTCTACCCACATAACATACTAACAAATAGTAAAAAATAGATTGTTCCCAAAGATATTAGAGAATTCTTCAGCCTCTGTGAATGTACTGAATGTATGATTTTGCATTATAAATGAAACTGTTATCAACAATTTACATTACCTAAAAGAACTCAAGTATTGATACTAAAAATTGTGTTTAGACTTTATTACAACACACAATTTGGAAAGTCAAGCATGATTCCACTGATGTTCCAAATGCCATCGTCAAACTTCTAGGCTTACAGGAAGGCGGCGCTGAACGTCCAACATACACGTTTTCACATTGAATACATCGGCTGCAACCTCTCTATTATTTGAGATCCTACAGTATGATTGCAGATTCGAATGACACTGTTGAAACCTTAACAAAACTGTAGATCATGTTGTTAGGAGCACAAGAGAAAAAGGATCACATTTATAGTGAAAAATCACCTATAAATGTGATCCTTCGTGAGCTGTAGTCTCCCAAAATCAGCCTAGTTCCAGGTGCTGTAGGGAGTCATGCTATGTAATCTATTAAGCCAATTGCATAAGTGAAGCTTCTTCCCCAAACTCTGTCTCTTTGAGTTGGTTTGCTGTATTTCTCACGACTCGATATAGTTTGATCCAGGTTCGTGGAAAGCACACCTCCACACTCAAATAGTTTATATTTACAATTTATTTACAGAATATTTCTATAGAGTATACAAGTTGAAAAACACAGTAAATACAGGATACACAAAGCGTGGTGCCTCATGTACTATATTGGCTTTCAGGAACTATTAGACTTTGGTGATGCCTCGGTCAGCCTGTGGAGTGGCTCAACTGCATGGTTTGTCCAGTCTCAGCACTTACCCATCCCTGAGATAGTTACCAGAGGAGTATGCTCTCTAAACTCAGCAGGGTTTCCAAGTGCTTGAGACTTCCATGTTACCAGTCTCTTGCCCTCCTCTCCCCTCTCCCGTTTGCTCTGCAATGTAAGAGTTTTGGACGAAAATTTTTGACCAATCACAAACCTTCCTTGTGCGAACAGCTTTCACCCAGGTCTGCTTTTATCAGATGAGAGTGAAGCTTACATTTACGTCTGCCAATATTCCGACCCACTCGTTTATGGCCAGGAGTTCACCATCAGACAAGTGGTCTATCATAGGACCACACGTGGATCCAATTAGCGAGGTCGGTACTTCTTTTGTCCCCTCTGTTTCCAACTTTGTTTACAATACTTTACAGCATATTTAACAGACAGCCCAATGTGGTGGTCAGACATTTTAATGATATTTACTGGGTAAAAAATAAAGAAAAGTCTACGTGTGATCCTTTATGAAATATTCACCTCCAAACGTGGAACTACAACGGCAGCATAAGCCAACATTGGGTTTCCACACCTTGCTTGCAGACATCACGTTTACAAGCAAATTATGTTTTAGGCATGGCAAACAGTGCCTATAACATAAATAATAAACGTATTTACTACTATTGACTGAAAACAGTTTTTACCTTAAACCAGTACTACTGCCTATTTTCCATGCTTTGCATCAGTCAGTCAAGGCAGGCTGTTGCTTGCCTTGACTGACATTCCACATGTAGTCATCCACTTTGTGCTTGTTGTTGCTTGCTCACACCTCAGGACCCATATGGGGGCTCACCCCCACACTCTCTAAAACTAATAACATCAAATACTCCACAGGCAGCAATTAAATGGGCCATGACTCAAAACTGGCATAGACACCTGGCCTGAATAGTTAAATGCAATAGTCTTAGTGGAGTATGTGGAATGATTCCCAATTATGCCCCAGAAGTAGACTGATTTCAAGGGCTATATCTTGTAAAGGGTCACAGGTAATGTATGTGTAGGGCAGAGGGCGCGTGACCTTCGCCCTCTGACCTCACTTTGCTTCCGTACTCCGACGAGGAGAGAGAGCTTTTCACGTTACGTTAGTTAGCATCATATATTTTTTTATATTACGCATTGTATTAATCATATAATTATATATTATAAATATAGCTTTACCTTTTTAATTTAAGATTTCTCTTATAATGGTTATTTTTCTTGTTAAAACCTTAATACATCATAATATATGAATACATTTATACAAACATCAAGCAGCACGCTTTCATACAGCATGCTTCTTACGATCGTGTTGCCAGATGAACGAAACTGTTAATTGTTGATTTTTTTTTTTAGAATATTTCTCCTATTTTCGGTTAAAGTTGGTTCGTTTAAATTAATATCTGTAGAAAATTAACTATAATTGTAAAAACAAAATTAAAAACTACAATGTTAAATGTTCACGATAAATAATATTTTTTGTTTATTCTTTCCGCCCTTTTTTTTTTTTTTTTTTTTTTTTTTTTTTTTTTAACTCTTTCCGCCCTGTGGGCACTAAGAGGGCCTCTTTTAGTAGGCCCATTATGGGTTCGGCCAGGCCCACAATGGGGCGACCGGGTGGTGAGGGACGGGGCCCGACATATCCGAACGGACCACCCCCCGAAAAATTCCTGGGGATTATTCGACCCGTTCGGATTCGATCCCGGGTCCCCCAGAGCGGTAGGCTGACACCTTTACCGCTCGGCCATCCGGCCGTCTCTTTCCGCCCTGCGGGCACTATGAGGTTCTTTTATCAAGCCCACAGTGGGTTCGGCCAGATCCAAAATGGGACTGCCGAGTGTGAGGAACTGAACCCCCAAAAATTCCTAGGATTTGTACTTGACTGTATTCATTCTTGGATTTCCCAGTGTAGTAACTGAAATTTTAAACGCTCGGCCTTCTTGAAAATTTAAATATTTTTAAGATAGCCGATTTAAAAAAGTACCCCGAAAAAAAAACGAATGAAAAAGTTAACAATAATTTAAAATAAACTATATTAAAAAATGAAAAGTATTCAAAAATCTTAAATACGTTTTATTTATTTAATTTAAGAAGAAGCGTTTTGCTATGTTTCCGTCCTGTGGGTATATTTATCCATAAATGTGGCAGCTAGGTGATGAGGTACTGGGTCTCTTATATTCAGAACAGACTATGTATGAAAAATTCCTGAGGTTTCTAGTCTGAAGTTTACACCATTTCCATCAGGTACCAGCTCTGAAGACATTAAGAAAACCCATTTTACTACTCATACTGAGTTTAGCTAGCCCACAATGACAATGAAAAATTCGGCTTGATATATCCGAATCAAATACTCCTGCAAATTTTTGTGAACACGACCCGAAATCGGACAAAAATTCCGAAAGCTGCTTGGTCATCCGACCTGCATTACCTTCTGTAAAAGTTGTACAATACGCAAGCCAGTTTTTCGGATAACCAATTTTACTATTTTAAAGTTAAAATGGCAGATTTACTAAGCCGACTATTTGCGAAATTCGGACTACTAGAGAAACTAATTTCGATAAACCACGTGGTAGAAGATACATACATCACAATATATAAAATGTATCTACGAAAATTATGCAATATAAATGAACGATCACATTCTAATGCGATTAACTCGAGATCGATCAAACGATTATTGATAAATACTCGCTTAAATATTTGAAATTCTAATTTGCGGTAAAACTAAAAATTTTTCAGTTAATATACGCAATATTCAGACTGGGTCTGATAAAAGTGGCCCACCACTGGCCGAGTGAATAAATCCACTAAACGTAGGTATGCTAGTTGGTCGAATGTTCGCGCTTTACCAACGGCCTGGCTATGTGAAATTTTCCAGCTTTCTTTACATTTGTAGCATCTAAATAGAGGCCAGTTTCCTATAGAAAGTTCTCCCAAGAGGTATCCTCTAGATCGCACGTGTCGCGTTGCTGCATAAAAACAAACAAAGTTAGAAAAGTGAAATGTAACCGGTGTCAGTCGTAAATATAGGACCGTATCCTTCTCCGAAAACCAAAAATATGCTGTATATAAACGAAATCAATAAAAGAAATAACGGGTAGTTCATCTCTTGTTAAAAGAAAAATAACTTAAACTACAGTATTTTCAAAGCATGTTTATTATTTTTTTTAATGTAAAATACTATACTTCAAAAGTCAGTGTCCGCAATCAAACTAAATGGTCCTGTTGGTGGATAAAATTATACGGGACACGAGGACATACTTAGATAAAGGACCAGGCCAAAGGAGTCGTGTCATATCATCTCTATCGAAATTGCTACTTGCGTGTTCTATGCAAGTGGAAACTCTTGAACATGGAAATCTGCCTAATGGAAATGTATGTAGGATAATTGAAATGAAATTTGCGTACAAAACATTTTCATTTTGTGCATAGGAGTTCGGGAAAAGTAACGAGATGTTATATATTGTACTCGTATGAAGACTCCATTTCACAGGAGGATCCGGATTCGAGTTTGGGTCGGTTCAGAAATAGTCGTAACTTGGTCCAAAACGAACTTATCAAAGTTGCAGCAATATATATTGCGTGCAACCATTTAATGCAACGTACTGTACATTGCAATTTTTGATACAATCTTGTTTCAGGAAAATTTTTCTCTAGTTTTCATTAAGAGGATTGCGTGCGATTGGTTGCATGTAGGCGCAATAAGCCAGCTAATAATAATCGAATATTGACTGTCATTTTTGGTGAAAGACGAAATGAAAACAAACATGGCTGCGCCCAAAGAAAAAACTACAATGGTTAATAAAAGATTATAAAAATCTCTGGATATTCCTGAAAGAAATCATTTTAGAGGTAAGTAAGTTATATCAGTCGTAGTTTTTTATGCCTAATTTGGCGTTCATTCAGTGTGTTACTCCTCGCGGCGCGACACAGCCAAAGGTTGCAAGGTAAAATAATTATGTTACATATAAAAAGAATAACTAAAGTTGTGAAGGCTTGGGCCTACAACACATATCTCCACTGTCTAGTATCTTATTTATTCGGCTATCGCCGAACCGAAGAAATATGAAACTTCCAAAGACTTAAACTAAACACAATTTTCAGAGGCTCATTTTTCAAAAACGCTTGAGAAGTAGTCCTATCATTTTGACAAGGAGCTGTTTGTATTTAGGGATAATGCTCAATCGGAGAAGACCGCCTGCAAAAACTTTTTGGGGTTATTCGCCTAGATTCAATTCTAAAGTAGACTGGCACCGTAACCGCCTCATTTATCCGCTTATCAGCAGATACAGTATATATTTATAACAAATACATAATTTCAGTTCAGTATACGTAATCCGGTACTATTATAATTTGAAACCGCCGTTATCTACGTACATTTTTGGGAATTGGTGGCTTGTAGAATCCATCAAAAAGGTTTTTTATGAATGCACGTAACTTTTCGTTAAAATCCCAAGATAATGCTCTATTTATTACTCATAGAACATTATTATTTTGATTAAAAATTTATTTTAATGATCTCAATTTAGGAACTTATTCTCAGTTTAATTTTTTATTAAATTTTTCTTTTCTAATTTATAGAAGTACAGTACTTCAGACAATTGCAATTTATCAATAGCCATTAACCCATAAGCAATATCTATAAAAGTTTTTTATTGTAAATGCTTATTGTTCCTTCTATTAGAATAATACCAGGTCATTTTAAATTCTCTAAGAGAATAAATCATATTTGAATAAATAATCCGCTTACGCGTCATTTTTCCTTTATTTTCCAACAAAATACAAACAGATTAGACTGGATTAGACTGCAAACACGTAAAAAAATCTTACCAGTAACCAAATTGTGGGTAATGTTTTACAATTATTCGTTGTAATGTCGTTATTTTTAGACAAAAATAGCATTTTTCCTGCTCTCAATGTGTTGTAATTATTTATTTTTATTGTAGACTTACTGTATGTAACCTATTTCAAGAAAACCAGACAAATATATAATGATAATTATTTAGAACGGCATTAAATCTGTGTGTAACTACGAGTCTTCTATACCTCATTACATAATTGATTAATTATCTAATTATATTTTCCATGGATTATTAATATAATTTTTTAAACGTGAATCCTTTCTCTTCAATTGTGTTGAAAAATATGATTTGATTGCTCAAGCAATGGTTATTTTGCACGCTCGACTTGACTGGATTGAAAATAAATATTGTTAACTTTCTTCTGTGTAGTTGTTTATCGTGGTTGAAACAAAACAAAATTCTGTGTTAAAATAGTTTTCTTGTGCTGATTTAATTCCAGTTACGATAGCTTATATATATATATATATATATAGTATACATATATGCACGTGTAAATATGTGTAGAACGTGTATAGATATGTATAAAGATATGTAAACTTCATTACATTTATGTATAGATATATACAGTGCCTTGGATAATTCGAGGCCATAGGGATGGACTTCGAGTCCTTATTTATATTATTTTACTAACAGAAATGTCTAACCACCACTGGCCGGGTAAAAAGTAATAAGAATTTTGGATCCACTTGTCTAAGATTTTTGCTTTTCGTAGGCGCATTCTGGAAATTTCATAAGAAGCAGATAAGTTTATAATAATTAACAGAAGTTTAATTAATTGTCAGGTAAATTTCGTTTGCTTTTAATTTTACAATAATTAGGTATTACGAAGCACTTGTGTAATAATGTAGCAAATTTTAATTATTACAAAGCGAGAAGAGAAGACAACAAAGGAATTGAATGCGATGTCTAGGATTTATGGTAGTTTATATTTTCTGCAGAGTTCTAACGAGTAAGTATAAAAAATATTAGGTACATATTAGTCAAAGGGTCTAGGAGTGTGTAGAGAAGAGACAATCATTCTATTTAATATATGATATGAAATGTGCATCACATGATACTCGTGATGCACAAGATCCAAGATAGCTGGTACTAGTTATTAACAGGAAGGCCCTACATGAAACCACGCTTAGAGCCTTGCGCTTGCAGGGGGATCTGGTAAATTTGGAAATATATTTCAGAAGTTAAATCATCAAATTAGTAATTATCGAAAATATTGTACAGTATCTGTTGCATCTACAAAACAAATCATTTTCAAAGTTAAAAATTGAGCAAGAACTAAGAAAGCTGCCAGTTATTGAGTAATGGACCCAAAACCGATTATCGATAAGCATATATTTATATATGTCTTATACCCCTGTAATTACTAAAGATATGCATGTTTAGAGTTATGCAAGAAGTATAGGTGATCAAATATCCAAGGTTGCTAAGGCATCAGCCTGCCATGCGGGATTACACTTGGGAGAGCAACTGTTCAGGAATTTTTAAGTTGAGGTTAGTCCCGGATTATATTTGGCTCCGTAGTCGCCGCTATTGTGGATCTGGCCAAAACCACGATGGCTATTGAAAGAAAAAAAAAGCTGTTTTAGCGCCCGAAGCTCTTAAATATACTATAAAACGGACTTGTCATTGGTTTGCTTTTTCAACTGTAGTAAACCGTATTATCAGGCAGCGCCCATAATTCCAAGTTGTGTTGGCATTAATTTGCATTTTTCAATTGAAATTTTGCCATTATATCTTTGTATATTGGATAAAACTTATTTATTATAAAAACAGTTAAAACAGTAAATCCGAATTCTAAAATAGTTCCAATTTGATAAATGTCGAAGTCATCCAGTTAATTGTTCATCTGCAAGGTTTCATTTCTTATAATATTAATAAATACTGAATTTCACCAGCCTTAACAACAGGGAAAGAATTAAGCCTTTCGTGGATTTAGCCTATTTAATAAGAGGGTAAGTACAAAAAGGAGTTTAATAAATTCGGTCAATTCGTGTATGTTTCTGAGCCGATTCGGACTCGAATCCGTATCTTCAGAGTGGAAAATGAGTCATGTAGCATCCGTTTCTGTCCTTACTCAATCAGATATATCATTCAGTTAATGACTTCGGAGGACATTTTTCAGAATACTTTTCAAATATTCCACCGAATTTCTTTTTTACCGAAAAGTAATTTTTACACTAATTTAAATAAGACATATTTTTGATATATAATTTTCTATATGTAACAATAATTATTCTCATAACAATACAATAGTAATAATATAATTGTCATAACGATAATATGCAAATTAGTGTTTATATATTAAATAACATACCAGAAAGTAAATGTCTTTGTTTAGACTTTCTTTATATGCAAATTAATTCCTGTCGAAACGTGGGTATCAAGGACTAGTAGCTGGATCTCGGTATGATCATTTCCTGTTGCAACGTCGATGAATAAGATTCTTTTCGTGCTACTAAAATCGTTATCACGACCTTTTCTGTTCCACTTTCTGTTATGATATCACTCGTAATTACGTCTCTGTATAAAAAGTTTTCACTTATTTTATAAATTTATTAAGCATTCGATGTATTAATCGAACGTTCGATTAATAAATTGCATGCAATACAAAGTTTCAGTTATGAGTGCAGTCCTGGGTGCCATTCCTCTTAAATAGGAAGCTCTGCCGCTTACATATTTTCGCATATCATCCGTAAAAGGGGAACGTTTAATCACCAACTTCAGGCAATGACTAGGAGAGACACTTATCTACGATAGACCTTAATGCAGTTATTTTGTTTTAATGGATGATCTTTGCATACAAGAACCACTTCTGACTACGCCACACATTGGCAAGGTTACGAGATGATTCAGATATTCACATGGACTATAAACAGAATGGTTACGTATATTGTAGGTTTTTATTCTTTCCATCATGTGGGTACTAAGAGGTCCTTTTTAATCATATACATCGCAGGTTGCAAGGCCCACAACAGGGATGGCCGAGTGGTTTTTTTTCTTTTTCATTTTTGATTCTTTCTGCCATACGGGCACTAAAAGGGTCTTTTTAAGCTCATCGTGAATTCGGGACAACCGGGTGATGAGGGACGGGGCCGATATATCTGGGACAGACTACCCTGGCAAATTTATTCGAATGGCTCGTCCGGATTAGATTCCAGGTTCTCGAGTGGCAGGCTGGAATCTCAACTGCCTCGGCTATCCTGCCCTTCAGCAGTGAAGACCCTCAAAACTTTTTTTTGAGATTACAGTGAAATTCTTTAAGATAAGGCCCCATGTCACGGCTGATCTAACTTACATGTAAATCTGGTTATAAGCCATACTTAACCTACCTATAGTTCTATAGTCCGTAATATATAATGGATACCGAGCAAGATTATAAAAGTTACTTAAAATTTTAAATAAAAGAAAACAAAGAAACAAAAACATTTATAATATTTTTTAATTTTATTTTTCAGCAATTAGTAAGTATTAATGAAAACAACCACGTCTTGTTGTATATATACAAGATGATGTACAATCATCAAATAATCGTCGGTGCTTCTCTATTAAGGCATTTTATAACAAATGATGTATGAATTATATCTTGTTAACTATAAATTATGCTTCTTAATATCTCTTAATGGCAACAAATATGGAATTTCTCTTTAAACAAAATAAGTAAGATTAATAAATATATATATATCTTTCTTTTTAAACAAAAAAAAAGAAACGTATAAAATATATAAAAAAATAAAATCTCGTATGTTTTTTTTGTATAAAAATATATGAATTATAATCATTCGTAATAAAAGATAGTAAATTAAATAGATTTAAAATTGAGAGCTTCGAGTATAGTGCGCTCTTTGAGGATCTTAGAACGTTTTGTTTAAGGAAACAAGCCTTAAATTCAAGGCTGTCGGAGTGTATTATTTGATATTCTAAAATTGTAAAAATATGTATTTTAAAAATCATTTCTATTGTTAACAAGCCTGAAAAATATCTCCTTTGCCGATTATTATCAAGCCCGAATGCCTTATATTCTTCGAATTTGCTTTTATGGAGATTCACGAATACAGTTCAATGTGTCGATGACGTTGAAAATGCTACAAAAAACAAGAAAATGAATGAGCAGAGAGCCTCGTCTCACTCGAGGTAAAGTCAATATTACTTTCTAGTTTTGACACACGTGTCTTTATCTCCTTTCATACATCGTCCTATGTCTTCTAAGAATATTTGAGAAGCGGGACAGTTCAACATTCTCCCTTTGAATCCCGTACTAGCACGAGAAGAGGGAGCACATACTACGAATCTACTGCAATCATCGGGATGGCGATAAATGCCACGCTTGTTACATTCTACTCCACCCGACGACGTTATTGTTAGAGGTTCGACGTCATCCGCTGTCGAGGGTGTGGTTCTTGGTCTTCTCGTGGTGGTAGTTGTAGGTCTTCTTGTTGTGGTGGTAGGTCTTGCCGTGGTAGGTCTACGTCCGTTGGTTCTGCGACGTCCACTGCTTCGTGGAGGTGGAATGATAGTCGTTGTGGTAATTGGAGGTACGTACCCCGTGATGGGTCCTTCTCGCTGAGGCTGTACTTGCTGTACGGTTTCGGTTGTTTCGTCATCTATCGAAGGGACCGATAATGGAGGTTGATAGATGGGTGGTTGATATCCCGGTCTAAATCTTCTTATAGAGGATCTAGTAGTTGGAAAATCGGTCGTAGTAGGAGTGGAAGTGGTAAATCTCTCCGTAAATGGAGCCAATGTCGTCGTAGCCTCCGTAGTAGTAGTAGTAGCCGTAGTAGTAGTAGGTGCTAATGTTGTAGTTGTTGCTGCGGACGTGGTAAATACAGGAGCCTCTGTAACTACGGGATTTTCAACGACTACTACAGAATCAGCAGGAATTCTTCTCACAGCTATATATTCAAATTCTCCGGAATGTTTGCCATTTCCATTTAATGCTTGTTGCCTCACGCCATTTGGCCTTCGCGCAACCAGTCTGACCGTCTGAGCGTTCTCGTAACCATTATTAGTGACCGGTCTTCTCCTTACCCCTATTCTTCCACCTCCATTTACGGCCACTACTTCTAAAGGTGTTTGAGTGATGGAAGTGATAGCTTCGTCAGCTATTTCTTCGTTTCTAACATTGGCTGCAGCGTGTCTGCTTCCAGTTCTCACTCTTACTCTTGTTCTTCTCCTTCCACCTCCCCCGCCTCCATTTCCATCTCCGTTTTGAATTCTTACTACTTTTCCCACTTGAACACGCAAGGGAACACGGTACGAGTTTGGATCTTCGTGTGAAACCGGTTTTTCAGAGACTATCTCTGGCGCACGAGTGGTTTCTCTATTGGGCGCTTGGTACGAAAACGGTCCTTCTGTGACTTTTGTGGCGTCTTCTGGAACGGTTTCGGTACTATCGCGTGATCTGTCTGGCATCTGGTAAACAAATGGATAATTAGAAGCATCTTTATCCACTTTACGCGCCCTCGGAGGTTCAACGTATTGAAATAATGGCCCTTCTTGTTTTGCATCGAACTGAGGGCGTCGTGGCACTTGTTGCTGCACGCTTTCTTCTTGTTGGCCGTTTGGTTGTTCTAACGTGGCTGGTCTGTAAGGAGGTGGAGAATAAACGGGTATGTAAGACTGAGGAGGACGAGCGGACAAAGAAGTACTGGGCGTTGCCAATGTTGTAGTTGTAGTTTCGGAAGTCGTGGCACTTGCACCCGATCTCCTAGGAGTAACATAATCCGGTACAAAATGCGTTGTAGCATCATCTTGTCGGGCTTTTCTACTTTCACCTTTTTCTTTTGATCCTATAATGGTTTGAAGTTTTTCTACCCCACCTATGGATTGGATGAGACGAAGTAATTCAGCAACATCATCACTTCCGGATGGTTTCCTACTATTGACTCTGGGTTTAGCTTCTTCTTTAGTGGTTGTTTCTGGTTCACTGGTTGTGGTGGTTCTCGGTATCGGTGTCGTCGATCGAATTCTTTGTCTAGTTCTAGTTCTAGTACGCACAGGTCTTGCTGGTTTTGTGGGTGCTGGTGTTGGAGTTTTAACATTGCAAACCACGTTTTCGGGATAATCGCAAGCTTCCATCTTGGAATTAAAAAATAAGCCGGAGGGACAAGTAAAGGCGTGAGGAACCACACCCAAATTTGCCGGGCCGCTATCTAAACACCAAAAATACTTTCGACAGTCTCTAGGGTTATTATAAAAACCTTCGTCAGGACAGGAAAATGTAGGTCCGGGATCTGGCGTGGGAGGAGGAGCGGGAGTTTGCAATCTATTCCTGTTTTTCGAAGAAGCTCCTAATCGACGTAAGGAAGGACGTCGAGATTTAACTGGTGGTTGAGTCACTTCTTCCTCCTCTTCTTCTTCTTCTGTTTCGTCATCGAAGTGAACCGGAAGTGGGGTCACGTAACTTCCAGATCTAGAAACGGATCTCTGACTAGAACTTCCTTGTATGGTGTTAGAGAAAAGAGCACTCCTTAATGCAGTGATCAGGGGGCTTCTTTCTCCACTGCATAACCCACGGAAATCATCATTATCTAAAGTCCAAATCATGGCTCCACCTAATCCACGATCCAAAATGTATCGAGCCTAAAAAACCAGCCAAAGATTGAGTCTTTCCAAAAGGAATTAAAGTTTTAATCATACTTTAAATAGTTTAAAAAATAAAAAAAATGTTATATTAATTTCTAATAGATATCCATTTATATAAATATCACGTTTACATTAATTTTAAACATTAAACTGAATAATAATAACTTCGGAACAACTTTTATCGACATATACCAGTAAGGAACAAGATAGAAAAACTAAACAGAAGGACATTTATATTATAAATAACATATAATTCGACCTTCCATTCATTCCACTGACCCATTTATTACATTCCAGACATTTGTTTTCTCTTCTTTCTTTAAGTACAACTAGTAATTTAATTATCTAAAAATTCTTTAAGGAAAAAATACTAGGAACATAATTACCTTTTCGGCAACCATCTCTTCGTCATCAAATCCGACCCATTGATTACCTTTATAAGCGTAAGGACCCATTTCTTTAGGATGAGGTGCTTCAACGATCCATCCATCATCTTTGATGAATTGGCATATCTAATTAAATTTAAGGCGTTAATTATCATTAAAATTAGCCTTAAGTGTCTTCAAATAAGGTACGAATCTATATTTTTACCTCGTAATACGCTAGATAACCCTTTTCACGAGTTGCAGGTCCTGTTTCTCCAGGTCCATCCGTGGGTGCATCCAACTCGTTATCTTTTACATCTAGCAGAGTGTAAGACCTTCCGTAAGTAGGAATACCCATCATTATCTTTTCCTTCGGGGCACCCAGCTGAATGTAATAATCTACGGTCCATTCCTGAATTTAAAAACATATTTTTTTCAAGAAAAAATTGCATTATTTAAGAGCGTAGAAGCTTCAGTTTTATGTACCACAGTTAACTTTTTATCATCTTCCCATTGGCTTGTACCAGGACGTGGAAAAAGAGGCGCGTGATGATGAGTTTCAGGTTCGTAAGCCGTATGATAATCATAGGTCAGGATATTCATAAAATCAACGTTTCTAGAAAAATAAATAATTGTCTATTTAAGCTGATAGCCTCGAGTAAGGTGGCTTTTTTAAAAATAAAAAAAAAAATAAGCAAAATAAAACAGAGTGTAACTAGGTTAACCTACAGGCTACACTAGCCAACGACCCGTTGAACCACATAAACCACATTTTTGCTTCGCGTTGCTTACTTACTTCGATATGCTAGGGATGTCGAATCCTTTGTCGATGTACTCCTGTCCAGCAGGGACAGCAATTGCCAAAATCAATCGAGATTTTCCTGGAGGGACTTTCTCGTTGTCGAAAGCATCGCGTAATTCCTAATGAAAACACGTAAATATCTTTAATTTCATTCAAATTATTTGAATAAATCAGGTTTTTCTTGATGTTATCATACAGCATTGTTATCTAGAATCACGAGAAATTCTTATTTTTCACGAGATAAGTTACAATTACTCAGAACTTCAGAAAAAAAAACAAGGATTCAAGTTCAACTGTCAATAAACTTCTTTAAACTACTTCCTGTAAAATTACGTCAGTTTTTATATATTTTTTAACGTTGCAAACCACTTTTTTTCGGGGTTTTTTTTTCCCCATATTTTTCATAGATAATAAGTCTATTGAGAAAGACGTGAATTATCCTGTTCGATTTTGATCCTGTTTGATCTCAATTCAGTTCGGATCAAACAGGAAATATTACAGGATAATAAACGTTTTTAAATAGAACATTAATTAATATTAAATTGATTCGATAATTGTAATTTTACGAGGAAAAAAAAAAATAATTGCAAAACGCAATTAAGTTTTTCGTGCGCCCCCCCAAAAAAAACAGAGAGAAATTTCTCATCTGTATCAAATTTGCATAATTGCAAAAGGCGTGTAAAAACTGAAATTAATATAATTTATCAATTATCTTTCACGCAATAAGATCAGTTACGAAATTCAATTAACGAACGATATTTAATTTTTAAATCGTAATTAAACGATAGTATAACGACGGTAATTAAATAAGATAATTTTGTTATTATCGAGAGATTATCGGGAAAATAAATAAAGAAAGTTGAGTGGTTAAACAACGATGACGACACAATACAATACTCATCGTGCGTGAAGATAATTCGAGTCACGAAGATGAGTACCCTATTACATATTTAACTTAATTTAACCTCATTAATTTTCGTGAATTTAATGTAAGATGTGCGCACAATAAGCTTAGGTTGGCCCAAAATTTTGGACCACCCTATACATCGACAGATCCACATTAAATCAGCCATATTTCTCTATAATGTGCCGTTATATATTAATGTGTAATTTAAATCTACGCTTGCTAATTAATGCATATCGAAATGTGTCCTAACAATGAGTAGCAATAGTAGGTATTATTATTTAAAAATTCTTAATATTCATGCAAATATCAGTGAAAATTGTGTCATCATTTTACGTGTTTCGCTATTGTGGTTTGAATGCGGAATAACCCTTGCAATTCGAGTTGTACTCAACCTTTCTCGATTCAAGTTTCGTACGACCTTTGCAATTTCTAACTCCTTCCAATTCAAGTTAGACACGATTTTATAAAATTCGAGTTTCCAATGACCCTTCCCCCCGAACTCCTTAATTCGAGTTTTACACGATTCTTGTTTACCACCGTCTGACGTTATTTGTTAATTGATTGATGATATCGAGTTTATTTTCGAAAATTTCAATAAATTTAACACATTTTCGTGCGGATTACCCGCCGTGGCCCTGACGAATTTGATTTATTGGGCCCCGCGTGCAGTTTTGATTTCAGATACTTTTATTCGGGGATTTATTTTCTGATAAAAGATTGATTTGGGCCCCTTATTGATGGGGACCACAGGCAATTGCCCTTTTAACCCATATTTAAACGTTGTACAGCGGATTATCTGCGTTTAAAACTCAAGTTACAGGGTGGGGCTGGCTAGTCCAACGTTTTATTTTCATTTATCTGAGGTTATACACGCGAAGGTGCAAAGTTATACCCACAAAAATGCTTCAAGGCACTGACTGAACTTGATAAGATAAAGAAACTTAATGTGATCTTCATGACTTAAGAAACTGAGTAATTTTGCACACATTAAACTCTTATAAAATTATCGATTATCGTTTCTAAAGGGTTAATAGAGTAGAACTCTTCAAATGAAGATTAAATTCTCTCAGAGAATCTTTCCTGATTCGTTAGTGATCCCGAAATTCGTAGTTCGTATAGAAACTTACGGTAGATTGGCTTACAGTTATCGACCCAATTACTTACTCTAACTAACTGAGCGTAACCTAGCTTATCTCCTGCATTGCCTCCATCTCTAAATGCTGGATATTCCCAATCCAGATCGAGTCCATCGAAGCCATGCTCTCGTAGGAACTTCATTGCGCTCCTCACGAAACGTTGCCTATTGCTGTACGATTCTACCAGCTTAGAGAATCTAAATTAACGAAAAAAAATCACTCAATTAAATTACTGATGTAATTATAATTAAAAACTCGACGAGAGAAAAGCCCTTTATGCATTAGAGTGCTCTAAATCCGGTCTTGTTTATAAGAAACTAAAGGATAAAACGAACCTCTTTGAACCTTCGTTCCACCCTCCAACAGCTATCATTGTCTTTAACTTATTGTTGAAGGTTTTTAACTCCACAAATTTTTTATAATTTCCTAAAAAAAATATTTAATTAAATTATAGTAACAGTGTCTACTTTTCTTTTATTAATTTAAATAATTATAAACCCGATTACCTTGTTCGATGTCGTTGTACGGGTCGAAAGGTTTCATCTCGAATTCACTCGATAGACCACCGAAAGCGTAAATGATGTGAGTACAAAGGTAAGGATTAATATTTTGTGGTGTAAATTTGGCTAAACCCGGTCTATAAACGGCCCAATTAGAATAATAACATATAATTTTTAAATCTTTGGCATCTTTCTTCGATACTTCACCTGGAAAAAAAAACCATGGTTAAAAATAGATTTCAGAGACTTCTGAACCACCAGAGAATAATTTATTTTTCTTTAAATAGTGAATTTCCTTCTTCCACACATTCTGGATATGTTTATTGAACGAATATCGCGGATTTTAAAGAGGAAAATCGTATTAATTATTGTATCATTATCCCGACCTATAAAGCAAACATTGTCCCATTTAAATTCGTCTATCGAATTTTTCTTATATTCTTAAAGAAGAAGAAGAAAAGAAAAAAGGATTTAAAAGAGAAATGTGAAAGATTAATGTAGAACAGAAAAGAAATTAACCGTTAGAAACGTAATTAAACTCCCACTTTAATGGCCATTCGTGAAAAATTTCACCACGATGATGGCACTCGTTAAGACAAAATGAAAGATTAGAAGAGGGGAATTTTTTCTATAGTTTTAAGAATACGACGGACGAAAAGTGACCTAAATTACCTCTCAATGTTACATACGAAAGTATTTTTTCAGGTAATTACGTAAACAATCGTTTTTTTATTATTATTTATTTCTTCTTCTTGTCCATGCGAAGAATCATTATCGTGTTTAAAATGCCTTTTCAATAATCGGAAGCATTAGACTATGAAACAATTTAGAATATCCGAGAAGAAAATAATAAGATTTTGACTACTTTTAACATATTTTAAGGAAGAATAAACATATATTTTAAAAGCCTACAATTTACTCGGCAGATCCAGCATTAAATAAATCTTAAATTACAATAGAGGCCAAGGACAACCAGAAAAATTTTGTGCAACTTCTACTGGTTTCACTTCATTCGCAGACCTGAATAAAATTCTTTTTTAAAGTGTTTTTACTCCTCTGCATTTTAATCACTTTTCTTTCGTTTAATTTAATTAAATTATTTTCTTTAATAAGTTTATTGCTGAAAGAAGTTAGCAATGCGTTAATAGTTCTTTCAGTAATAAGCGTAAATTATTCACTAACTGTGTTGAAAACAAACTATAGCCATGAAATTATTGTTAAAAATACTCGACTTCTACTTGGCTATAAGCGATAAGATTAATTCCTTAGTGTAGAAACCGTTTATATCTATGAAATAATTATAGAAAATACTTAATACTTATATAAAATTATATAAAATATTCTCAAATACTTACTTAATTTTGACTTATTATGCTAAATTTTTAAGTATTTATTGCTGAAAGAACTCAGCAATACGCTTAGTTCTTTCAGCAATACGCTCAATTCCTTCATCAATGCGCTTAATTCTTTCATCAATACGCTTAGTTTTTTCAGCAATACGCTTAGTTCTTTCAGCAATATGCTTAGTTCTTTCAGCAATACGCTTAATTCTTTCAGCAATACGCTTAGTTCTTTCAGCAATACGCTTAATTCTTTCAGCAATACGCTTAGTTCTTTCAGCAATACGCTTAGTTCTTTCAGCAATATGCTTAGTTCTTTTAGCAATACGCTTAATTCTTTCAGCAATACGCTTAGTTCTTTCAGCAATATGCTTAGTTCTTTCAGCAATACGCTTAATTCTTTCAGCAATACGCTTAGTTCTTTCAGCAATATGCTTAGTTCTTTCAGCAATACGCTTAATTCTTTCAGCAATACGCTTAGTTCTTTCAGCAATACGCTTAGTTCTAAATCCACGAAATTATTCTAAAAATTTCAACTACTTACTTAAAATCTTAAAAATACTTACTTATCTTCGATGCTGCGACTTGAAAATACAAAATCAGCGTGAAAAGAAAAAATGGCTGCATCTGTAATGGAATGAAAATTAAAATCAGCGTAGGAATACGAAAGGGAAAAAAAAAACAAAAATTTACGCATTCAAGGCTGAATAGTAACGTTAGGAAAATGTGAATAAGATGTCCTTCGTGATCTTAAAATCATCCCAATGATTAGTAATTTATAATAAAAATGACATCCTTGTTTTCAGTTCTTCGACCTGGATGCTAATTTTTACGGATCTTCAATTAACTTACACTGTTTATTTCCTTCTTTTAAAAATAAATGTCGGTTATTATTCTATTAAAAAATTCAATATATTACATCTTTCGGTTATAAATTCTGACGTTTATAGTTTAATTTAATTACTTATAACTTTCTATTCTTGTTACATTTATAGTAAAGGATTGTGCTGGAAGGAAAAGAGGGATGATATATGATCAATGATAATATTTTCTCTTCAGGAAAGTCTGAAAATCAATAAAGGAAGTAAAGAAAGTAACTGTGCCAATTTTTATTCAATTTATTTTATAGAATTGCCTTTGAAAACTGTAAAGAGGAACTTATTAGTTGCAATTAAAGGTACTTTTTTTATTATTATTATTTTTTATATATTTTTAATTAATTAAAGTATATTTTTTTATAATTTCTTCTATACTTTTTCGTCGATTTTTAACCCATTTAATGAAGTTCTGATGCTATAAAACTAGTTTTTGTAAACTGTTTCTGATGATTTTCATTATTAATTTATTATATTTTTTATAAGATTAAGGCGGATAATATTCTATAAATATTTTTGTATTTAAGTAATTTTTTGTAATTTTATAGCTAATTTACAATATGCATCCTTGGTTTTGCACAAAATATAGGGCGGGGCAAAGGTTATTTAACTCTGTTTTGTGACTTATAAGGTTTTATGCCAATTTGTAAAAGTATGTCAAATCAAAATAAGATCTTAATTTGAACGGTATTTGTAAATTTTCTAAGTATTAAATCACTTGAACGAGACAGCTAATTAGCCTTTTGGGCCACCCCGTATGTCGATATTTATCTTACAATACAAGCGATGTATGTATGAACTGTAATGAAATATCTGGAATTTCTTGATCTGATTAAGATCTTGTTCACTTAAAAAACACCGTTAGTTACTAGTACATGAAAACTAATTATTGAAAGCAATACACTATTCATTATCAATAATGTTCTATTAACCTTTTCACACAGATTTTTTTTCCACGGGTACCTGAAAATCTAGGGATTTTCCCTGGCAACAAAGAAAAAAAAAATTATGTACAGTACAAGATATTTAAGATAAACAGTTCTTGTTACTCGAGACTTATAAGAGATAAAGAACCCAGAAACAATAGAGTATACACTTAAATACACTTAAATAATTACAGGAAGTCTAAACATTTACTGTTATAATGGATTTTTTTGAGTTCTTTTAACGATTTAAGCGAATTTTTTCGATAGTTTTTGCTGTATACTTGCAATTTCTTGCTTGCAGCTTCTTCCTGCTGTAAGTAAACGAAGGCTGTCGAATTAAGTGGCACGTATCAAACTGTATCCAACAAAACTATAAAATCTAAGCAAGAAATTACTAATTTAAAACGTTCCAGAAGAAACCAACGTGCGAAAAATTTCTTTTTTATAAGAAAAAAATAAATTACATCTGTCTCACTTCAAATTGTCGAGTCGAATTCGAGTATGTGTGTTAAAGGTATCGCTTGAGTAGGGATGTATAAAGCGTAGTGTCAATAGGTCAAACGTACTGTACGATCATTCAATATTTTTTAAAGTCGTCTTCCTGATTATTTATTTGAATTTCGAGACCAGCGATTTCGTAGAATGTTGCAGACAGCCTTCACCAAACTCATCTTACAGGTTGAACGCTTTCGATGCCAAAGAAATTGGGACAGTTAGAATTCACGTGGATATACGTATTTCGATCGGGATCTGTTTTCTAATCGGATTACGTAGAACGTCGGTCTGAATGTTGGCAATTCGATTACAAAGAGATGAATGGCACCGTAATGAAAATTTAACTCGGTACTTCATCCAGGATTAAGGTTTGGTTATAAAGAAGCTTTAATTAAATTCGGCAATTTCATATTCTTTTGAAGAATATATAAAACCATCCAGATGTTACCTGGAAAACCACCTATAATCGGCACGATCTGGCCGAGCCCAATGACATTCCATAAACCAGTTTTTATATCAACTTGATATTTAGGTCAAAATCTAACCTACTGACAAAGTAGTTAGTTTCCTTCTGTTTCTAAGATGTTTACAGACGATACTTAACAGAAAATGACAATTCTTCGCAAATTAGATACGGCATACATCTTCCTCCTGAAGGCCCCCTCGTTGAAATCTTTGCAAGAAAGGGAATTTTTTCAAAATATTCACGATTTAACAATAGTTTTTGTTAATTAATAAATGTTTCCAACCACTGTGAAGATAACAATATCAATTTTGAAAGAATCCATAGAAATTTACGCTTCGGGTCGCACATTTTCGTGTTTCCATACGAGGGTGAGAACGTAACCTCGATATACAAATTGTAGATTTTTATCTTAGAAAACTTTTTGTGTCTAGAACTCCTTATCTTCAATGGATGCGTGTGAGAGTTAAAAATAAACCTGTTTTTTTGGGTGTAAACTTTCGCAATTACTAAACACGGCTCCTTCAAATGGGTGCGATGATGACATAAAAATTCATTGTTTAAAATCTCATTAAATCACGGAAAATCTCTTCCTGTTTCTGTAATAAATTTACTTATTTTCTAGTCTTTACACAAATAATATTAACGATTTAACAGGAGTTACAGCCTATATTTTGACAATAAAAAATTTTATGGTCTATAGATTAAACAAATAGCGTTACTTTACTTTTGCTACTGTAGCAAGTTCGAAAGTTATCTTTAAAAATAAATATGTCACGCTGAATTTTACCATAATTTTCCGTGATTTTTGCGAGATTACAACACTTTAATTACGTTACAGAAAAATAATGCCAGTGCAAATGGTAATTTTACTATGTAAAAACACGTTGCGTAACTTATGGTAGCGAGTATTTAATGCAGACCTCTTTTTTTTCTCATCGGGAAAGTATAAATTTGGCATTTATTCAGCTATATTACACTCAAAACAATTAACTAGGTCAAACAAGAGTTCCCCGCAAAACCCGGAAGCGCGACATCCGACGTCATACCCACGTTCCACGTATTCCTGTCACGTCGAACGGGAGTGGACACGAAGTTTCTATGCTCGAAATAATTTCTTGTAATAGTTTATTTATGGTTTTATCTATAAAATATTCTATTGTTATTAATCGACATCTAGATCAAAAGCCAGTTATAATTACCAATTGAGTACAGCTACCGTTAAGATGGTAAGAGGTAGATAGTTCGGCACCGCACGCGTTGAATTATTTACCATTGATGGAAAATATGGCTGAAGTCCAATTGTAACGACAGTTTTTGAGTTTATGGCGGCAAGAAACTCGAATTTTAGAGGTTGTTGCTGAGTCAGTTTTATGCTAAATTGCCTCAGGATGAAAATTTTCAGTCTGTACCAGTTAAGCAAACAAGAGATATATATATTTTTAAAAACTGGTTTAAAAACACATAGTGGACACAATACATAAATTGAATCTAATGCAAGATACGTGACGATCAGGTGGCAGCGCGAATTTGAAGTCCCCGAAAACCATGGATTTCCTTAAATAGCCATGACAAATTGTATAAAATAACCCGTTAATAACGAATATCTTCGATATAATGAAAATTATTTGAAATTCTACATACTCAAATATAAATTTATCAATGTATCTTTGGCATTTATACTTATAAAAACACAAAGAAAAGAGAGTAAACGACCTTTAACTTCGCACCATTCCTCTTCAACGCCTGCGTAATTCAATTTGTCCCATTTTTATATTAGAAAGTTTAATTAAGAATTATCAATAAATAAAACAAGAAGTTATCGAACGCATAAACTAGAACCTATTTGAAACCAAAGAAAAGTTTTGAAACAGAAGAAAAAAAAGGAGTAATAAAAATACTCGTCCGTCGGCATTTTATTTCCTTTATGAAAATTTCATGCGGTTGACAAGTTTTAAATAGGTAAAAAGGTTTATGGAAGGTTATCCTAGTTACGGTAACATTCCAATTAATAGTTTATTTCGGTTATTCTTTATCTAGAAAGAGAAAATGGCAAAGTTGTAGATCCCTCAAGGTCGCCGGGTACGACCAGAAATTTTGAAGAATTTAATCGTCCATCGATCAATGTAGAGAAATATAATCGTAGAAATTATCTATTACATCCGATATTAGACGAATATATCGAAGTTTTCCTCCATAGATTTATAATTACTCCAAGTTTTTACTGGTTAGAAGACTTTTTATCAAAAGAAAATTCGAGTCTGTCGCGTGTTCACTTGACACACTTCGACAGGACGTTAACCATTTGTACTAAATCTTTCAGACATATCCTCGTATCTACAGGCAAAGGATGGTACTTGGATAAACATCTAAGCGAGAACGTAACAAATTGCAAAATCATAAGTTAAATCTATATAAATTCGAATTTTAATGTAGGAAAATAGCGCAGAAAAACGGGTTTCGCCTATACCGTTCGAGATTTCTCTTGCAATTTTCTAGTAAAAAGTTATTATAAGTAAAGTAAAGTTTTGCTTCTTGCAAAACTTACCTTGCGGTAGGACTTGCGACGAAAATATATCTGAAAGTCCTTAAGCACCACTCCCAAAAGAATCCCTCTCGAACCCAATCATAGAGCAACTTGCAAGAACAACTCCGAGTGTAACGAGTACCTGCTAACTTCTTTCAATTTATACTGTCCTACTTCCGATTGTCTTCAGGAAAGTGTACTTGATACAGCGCCGAAATAAACACGGTGGCAATTCCAAGAACTAATTTGCAAATTGCTATTTTCCATCGATTAGTTGAATACCATTTCTTTCTTCCATCATTTTGTATTCATTTCGAAAATCGACAGTTAATTTCTTTCTTTTTTTAAGAAAATATATTCTTTTTTATAATTAAATTTATTGAAGCAAAGTGTGAAATTTATTTATTTATTTACTCTTTGATGTAATTTTCTATATTATTTACGTGCCGTTTCCGTTCTGTTTTTCCGCATGGGATCCGACATTGTTTGGACCTTTCACACCAGGACGTGACGTGAATTTGATTTTTCTCATCTCTAAATGATTTCTTTCTTCTTCTTTTAATGTTCTAGAAAAGAAACGGTTCGACCTAATTGCTCCTGTTTTTCTTCATTGACACCCTTTTTCACTCGGAGGAGGACGATTTTTCCTAAACGTTCGACTTACGAATAATTGATTTTAACGTCACTCTTCTCTAACAGACGAAGAAAAAAGCCGAATTTTTAAGTATTATTTTCTTTTATTTAACGCTCGAACAATCGACAATTTGTATCAAGAAGATCTCTTCTTGGTACAAATTAATTCGTTTATATGAAAGAAGAGGAGAAGATCCTCTTTTTGAGGAGCAAAAATCGGAACTATCCAAACGGGTGACATTCTTTAACGTTTTTTATGCCGAAAAATTCAATATTTTGTTCCTATTTTATCATTTTTAACAGACGGAATTACTGTTTAACCTTTATAAATGGATCCAAACAATTAATTCTTAATGGTTTACCGAGAAAAATCGAAAAAGTGGAACAGTAATACTAAAAGATTCGATTTACTCGAGCGTAACAGGAAGCAATAACAGGTCGAGCGTTAGTAAACATAACATTTTCTTATTTAATTGTACGAGATACAATAAATGACACCGTACAGTCGCGCGGGAGGGAGTAAAAATGGAATTATAACGATATTGTCCGATGCCCATTGTAAACAGCGAAAGTCCTTGCAACTGTTTGTTCATCACAATCGACAGAGAGGAAAAAAAAGTCTATTCTTCTCTACTTTCTTTTTAAACACTTATCTATAGATTTTGAATGAATTGAACCCAGATAAACTCGAGACGTGTGGCGAAAATTTGAGGATTTTGGGTCTCGAAATCTAGATTTTTGTAAGTGATGCAATGGTATCCGATATCGTCGTATGGGAAAATACAAAATATCTAGACCTGAATGAGGTAAATGACTGAGAGTAGCCGTGACCTACTGACCGGAAAAATATATTGTTATCGTGTTAGCATCTTCAATAGTTCTTTCACTAAAGGTCGTTCTGATATCGAACTGATTTCACTGACTCTTTTCGATACGTGCGATTTTAATTCAATCCAATTGATATCGCATCTTTGAACACGTATCTCTCGAAAATATCCTCTTTTTTTAATTTCCTACGATCTTTTCCTGTAGGAGATGTTATTCTTTACTCGTTCGTTCTTACCGTCACGTAATTTATTAATTTTAATTAAAGAAATCGCTTCTCTAAGTGGACACTCTGAACGTAAATTAATATTACGGTAAAACCTGTGTAAACCGGAATCGTGCGGTGGCGAATGTTTTCCCGTTTAGGCAGGTTCTATTGTATTTATTTAATACAATAAAATTAATTTCAAAAGGTTTAAAAATTATTTAAAAATTTCACTGATTATTCGGCGTTTTTACAGCCATTTTCTTTAATATGAGATCATTCCTCAACTTGTTGTTTTCTTTTTTCTGAAATTTAATTAAATTGTAGAGAAATCATCTTTTCGAGAATATTTAGAAATATTTACTTGAATATTCTTGTACCGCCAGTTAAATGGAACCAGTTAAATTGCTTGTTTTACTCGTGGCACGATTTGTATGGGTGTAGCAATATTAAATTCGTGCGTCACGCGTGGATCTTTGAGTTTTACTTACATTGTTATATTTATCGCTCGGGTCATTCACGGATGTGACGTGTGAATTTCATCATTTTTTCGGAATTTTAAGGCGAAATAAGTTTAAAATTTTGGATTTTCTTAATCTCTTCCTTTCATTCTTTTTATTCTCTACGTTTTGTTGAGAGTAAAATCTTCATGTTTTTAATAAAGAGTAATAAAAATTCTGTATGCACCTGTATTGTATCTTATAATTCGAGTGAATTGCGACGTTTTAACCATTCTGTACATTAACTAGAGAATTAGATAGGCCTACGTTTAATGTACAGGACGATCGGAGGATTTAGATTTCAACTTCTATACAATACTCTTTCTACCCTGCAGGCACCAAAGGGCTTTTCTTTCCATTATCCATTAAGGATTGGTTCGGGCTCCATCGTGGGTGGCAAGAGATGGGGCTCGACGTATTCGGAGCCCATTACTCACGAGAAATTCTTGGGATTGCTCGCCGGTCCCCCAAATTGGTAAATTGATCATCATAAAGGAAAATTACAATTTTTGGATGATTAGAGTTCTTTTTTCGGTAATAGAACATAAAGATAGATCCAGATTTAATATTAAATCGCGTGATAAATCCGATAACAACGGATACAGTTAGAATGCAAAGCGGATTTTGTATCTTATCAGCATTCGGAGATTTGTAGCACGAAAGGAGATGGCACAATTCGCTTGAACCAAAGAAGATTCTGTTAATGATTACGCAGTTTACTTTTAATCTAAACCCCTATCGACCGATACGGAGTTTGTTATCGATTAAAATTACACAAGATATTCTTTAGAACACGCCATTCTAATTACTCAATTGAGAACTAAGACCGGAAGGAAGATTTGTCAAAACCCACGCGATAAGTCCTGTGATTTATGTTGACAGGCGATTTTATTAATCATACATTTTACATTCGATGCACATTATAACTTGAACTAATATATGTTTAGAATTTTAATCAGGTAAATAAGCATCTCTACTATTTTTTTAAACATTTTATTTAGACTTTATGTGTCAGTAGTTCGTTAAAAATTAGAAAAATGAATCTGCAGTTCTCCATCGAACACGTTCTTACAATGGATTCAATATTATATTTTGGAAAATATTAAGTATATATTCGATGAATATGAACTTTTATTCGAGGAACCAACTAGAAATTCGTTTAAAAGATAATTTATTTTTATATGTTTACAGTAAGCATCAATTGTAAAATGGCAGTGCATCCATTCTTTTCCAGACATTTATCTTAATATGGCGCTCTTTCCTTAATATTATATATATTTATAAGAATATTTCGAGTAAAGGAAACTCATCAATCAACTGTCAACAATCGGTAATTGAGAAAGATTTCGAATTCCGGATTGTCTAGACGAAATTATCGCCTTTTTCTAGATCAGCAATCTGTCAGTTCTTAGGAACTAGAGTAGAATAATGTGATTTATTTAACTTTTCTTTGCAAACATTCGCATCTTCTCTGTCATAAAAGCAATTATAATCATCGGATTCTATGCTTTTCTTGTCAATTTTGTAGAAAAATAACGTATCGTTCCATATTTTGTGATATATTTTTATCTTTATGGTTTCTTCGTATACGTTAAAATATTTATTTCTTTACTTTTCTCCATCTAAATGTCGATTATATCTTTACTTGACTGAGTCTAAACTCATTTTTAAAGCTGCTAACATGTAAAATTTAACCGAAAATTAAAATATGGATATTAATTTTGCATTTGTATATAATTTCGAGAAATTTGGATAAATTATTTAAAAAGGAATTTAAAGAAAGAAGGGAAAGGGGAATGCAAAGAGAAAATTATTAAAGTGTGGCCAAGTGTATAAACCACTGAACACAAGTCGCGGGTTTGTGGTGAACACGTGAAGTTTTCCGGGATTTTTTACGTGTCTAACACCTAAATAAGGGCCAATTTCTCTTATCGAAAGTTTCCTTACATCTACCAAGGGGGTGCCTCCCAAGGGAGACCACGTGTAGCGCCGTCTCATTTTATCACTCTAATTCAATTGCTTATTCTTTAACACAAATTTTTATCCATTTACGCTCATGACTTTATTCAATTTTATTCAAATATATTTTAATTTAAATCTATTTCTGATTAAGGTTTTGTTTTAATATCGATATCTTTACCGTATTATCCTAATTACGATTTAAATTAATAACTAACGGAGTTTACCATTCACGTATAAACTATATTTAATGACTGCTTGTTCGTTAAAATAATAAGCAAAGAACATTGTTTTGCGTACAAAAAAGTTATATTAAACATTTATTAATTAAAGAATATAGGTTATAGCTACAAAACTTCCTCCTTTGTAATAAATTCTCTGTTGTAAGGTCATTTAAACAATTCCTTAATAGTTCTTAGCCGGGAGCACAACCTCCTAAATCATAAAATTATTTAATCTTTCGATTGTTTTTTCGTTATACTAAGCTAAAATTGCAATTGTTTTTATATTCTGACAGTATAATAACCTTTGGAAACAAATATTAGTAAATATTGTAGCGACACAGAATAGAGAATATTTAGAAATTCGTTTATAAATATTCTTTATTCTTCTCTACTCTTTACCTTTTCTATACTTTTACTCTTTTGTATAGAATATTAATCTGATTATTATGAGAAAAGTATGCCACGTACAGTACACAGATCGGTCCGAGTTTCATCTCCCATTTTCATTCCAACGTCTTGTTGTCCGCTTCCTCCAGGAACAGTTAACTAAAATGGCGAACTCCGCAATAGAGAAAGCATTTCATGTTCTGCATATCGCAAAGTCGAAATTACTCGTCATTTTGCAACATGTGTAAACTGCATAAGCTGTAGAATTATGGCTACTCGTGGGAGGAGCGACAACCGATATGCTGTAATGAGTATAGGAAGAATTTGAGTATGGGTTTGGTGTGTGCCCTGTGACACCGGGTGCATGTTTTGTGAAATTGTAATGGTAAAATATGAAACTTGGACAGTTTTCCAATGTTTTAATGTACATTACAACCTTATCAAATGATAATTAACATAATTACAATAATTTAAAATGGTAGAATTCGTTTTTGGAAGATGCTGTACTTCGACTCATCAATTTATGCGTGAAAGAATCACGATTCCAAATCACCATTTTAAAAGTAAAAATTATATTATGTTTTTCAAGTAAAAAATGCTTAATTTACAATAACTTAATTAACAATTTTTAAAGTATCTTAAGCTAAAATTATTTATTTACATTGTAAAGTGATTACAAGACAAATATCAATTGAATCTTGGAAGGAAATATGAATAAATCAATGTCTTGTAGATGTATGTTCAGAGAAATGCATGATTTTAATATCAGGGGTGCAGACTGAGGGGTTTCTAAAACTTGGTGACAAAAATGTGACAAAAAAGAATTGAAATTGGTGACATGTTTGAATGATCCCTGATGGCCGCAATGGACTCCCCTACTTTAACAGAACTAGTTTTATAATGAAAACCGAATATATCATATTTCAATAGTCTAAATCAATAATTTATTTTAAATTAATTACCATAATTGTTTATTGTTTGTGTGCAAAGTATCATTAACTCGATATCACTGTTCATTTGACATTACACCAGGACAAGTATCACAATGTAAGGAATGATAAGAACATTAAATATTGAGTTCTGATACAGTAAATATGTTTAAATTATAAAATTATACGGAAAGAAGATCCGTCTGGGATAAATTAAAAACAAAGATAATTCTGGACAAAGAAATTTAAAACTTTAATCCAAAAATTGAATAACACAATGAGGCGATTGTGGGAGAGGAGAGTTTAGATATAAGCGGTGTGCCTGAGCATTAAGTCAAGCGCGGATCAAGCGGTCTTAACAAATAACATTGATATGATTCAAAATTTACTTTTTTTAATATATGAAATAATAAAAATAATATTAATGATTTTCAAATTGTTTCCGCTTGACCAAATTTATTTTCGGACATAATTATAAATAAATAAATTTTAAAAAATTATTAGTTTCAGCTTTCGTACGATTTCAATGGGGGCAGCACTTACATTTATTGTAAAAAATAAAAATAAAAAAAATAATCCGGAAGGTGGCGTCTGCAATCGAGATGCGGGATGAAGCGTGTAGGTGTGCGATGTGAAATCGCGGGATTATTTTGTGCCGGTTTTTCCAGCTTATATATTTTACTGTACTTAAAATAGAAATTTAAAATGTGTTTTGTTGCAGTTATTTAGTTTCTGCTTCGTCCGTTTGATAATTTTTACCATTTGTTTTAGGTAAGTGTATACACATAAGGATTTGTTACTTGTTCGTAACTCCAAGGACGTGATATCACGCTGTTATTTTGAAGTATCCTAATAATATATAAGAAAAGTTTGACTTCTTTCCTCTCTCTCTCTTCGCTATTGATGATGTAATTCAATGCAGTTATAAGAATTTTCAGTGATGTGACATGTATTTACCGCATGTGTGATTCCTGAATAAGAATCTATTTAGAAATCGCAGTTAAATTCTTTAGTTCAGCACTGAGTGTATTAATACGTTAAAGCTCTCTAATTCAAGATCCAGGACAAATCTCGTGATTAGAAATGTATGATCACTCTGTAAGTATTGTACATTAATGTAAGTTTCTATCTGGGAGATTGGCCGCGTTCGGCGAACTCGACGGTTGTAACCGAGCAAATCTGTAGCCGTCGCGTAGCGACCCGGATCTGCCGAACGACGAGTGACATTGCGTTGGAACAAAAAGCCTCGTTGGTCGGTTTCGGGTGGTGGTAGGTAGCGCCAAAACACCAAACGTGTTCCGAAAGAGCACTACCGTAGAGGGCGTTCGGCAGAAAAATACTTGCCAGCTCCGGAACCGCGAGTCTGCCGAATGCAGCCATTGTGTCCTGGGTTTTGGACTAGAGACTATCCCAATGACAAATTTAGCAAATAATGGATTGTAAATGATGATGATAAAATTCATCCTTGAAATCCAAGTGTAATAGTGTGTGTCATTATTACCCAAATATTGTAAAAGAAATTTGTATTGAGAACAAGATTTTACAGATAATTTCTAACTAGTATACATGGAGGCTTTGCGATCAATCTCTAGAATATAATCGTCCAAACCTGATAGCTATATATTAAAGCCAAACGATTGCCAAAGATTTTGAATTCTTTAGAATTCAACATTTTCGGCAATCGTTTGGTTTTAATATATTTGGCAAAATTTTGAGTTTGAGTTTTATTCATAGTTTACATCACAGCTTGTGATTTGATATTTGATTTCAAGTCCGAGTTAATTGCAAACAATTTAATATAATTTTATATAAGTAAATTTACAGTTTATTCCATTTAACTTTACATGAGTAATGCAATATTCAAGGAAACTTAAAATATTATTTGTACTAATAGTAAAATATAAAAAAATTACACATATATGAAATATTCTAGTACTAAATTTTTAAAATTTTTTGATGATATCGATTTTCAATAACTAAGCTATTACTCAAGATAAAAAGATAAAAGGGAAAGTGTGTTTGTATCTGTTTATAAAGTGTAAAAGTAAAAGTTAGCAAAGTCAAGAAATTATTTTTATAGTTTCTTCATAACAGAAAATTATATACTAAAGTTTCAGTTATTTTTCCTTTTAAAATTTGGATTTTTATATTTGAAGATATGAGGAAACATATTTTAATTTTTCTGAATAAATATAACTGGATTTTCTTTGTTTTCTATAAACATTATGGGATCTTGTTAGTACAGTACAGGTATACCTCGCCTTACGTCGGTAATTGGTTCCAGGAGAGGCAACATAAGTCGAAAAATGATGTAAGTTGAATTTACTTGGTGGTTCCAGGAGAGGCGGAAAACACCAATAATGAGCACTTAAAGACAGCCAAATAAGACGACAACGCAGAAACACAGATGTTTTCGTGTTTCGTTCTCTAGGATTTATGATGATTATATTAACATTTACTGTAAATGTACATATTTTAATACGATTTTATGTGCTTTTAACGCTTTTCTAGTGATATTACGGCTTCGATATTTGTGGCGGACGGATGTAAAGTCGAATAAAATGACGAACTTGATTTTTATTTTTCCATATACTTTTTTGACAAACGACGTAACTCGAGGTATACCTGTACTTTAATCAATGTAACAAGAATGACACTCATTTACAATATTATTAATATTTTAAATACAACCTGAAATATGTGTCGAATTCCACTTTGGAAGTTCATATGAATCCAGTATTCAATCCTATAATGAAATTTGTGTCAAATAATCAGTATAAATGCATACAAATTTTAATAAACAAAATAGATTTCAGTACAACAAATAAGTTTCTTCTTACTGCATGTGTGTTGTAACACAGAATTTATTACAAATATGAATGATACCAAATGAAAATAAAATAATTTATTCTAAAATGAGCAATAAAATGTATAATTTCAAATAGAATATTTTCAAAGTATACTTCATTTTTCTTTTTACTTCTCAAATTTCATGTATACTATATTCATTATTAAAACTTTACATGTAACATTAAAGTAATGTTTATTATAAGAATACACTATTAAATGTCGTGTAATATAATCTTTCTATTTTTGATAAACTTTAAGTTGAAATTATATATTATATAAACAGACTGCTTATTGAATTTCATTGATAACATTTTTAAAACAATCACATAGGTTTATTAGTTTATTAATTAAGTAGTTTATAAAAACATAAACATTAAAACTGAATAATTAATGTTATGTAAAGCTTTCAATGATACTTATATATATATATATTTCTCATGTGAAAATAATAATTTAAAATCTTATATTTCGTATAAAATATTATTTTACATTTTATTAATTTATATTTTTAAAAAAAATAGATATTTCATGATGACAAACAAAAATGCAAAAGTTGCAGCGTAGAGTTTTATATGAGGTATTTAACCGTGAAACGCGAGAAGTTGGTTCATACTGGTCAATAGCCTGACGACGTTAAAAAATATTAATAATTAAAGTAAAAAAAAATATTAATTTTAATTTTTCAGAGAAGTTTAAGCTCTCTTAGGAAGTTTTAGAATTTCTACCTTAATTTTTTCAATCCAGATTACATGTGCTTTTTTTCATTATGCAAATAATTTTAGAGGGGAAAAGTGTGCACACGTTCTTCTTAAGTTTGTTGCAACGTCATTGCCAATGCTTGCATCTGTCATGTGCTTGGCCAAACCCACAATGGGTAAGGAAAAAGGCTCTCTTAGTGTCTATGGGGAATAGTCTCAAAAAAGTTCATAAGTTGAAATATCACAATTACATATATATTAATATAGTTAAGTTGAAAACTTTACTGTAATTTCAATATGGTTTAACTGATGTATTGTGTATTTCAAGTTAAAGAAAAGAGGAAAAACAAAATAGAATGAAAATAACTTTTAAAATTCAGAAATTTAAAAGTATTTTTATTTATTCCTTTCCAAAAACAAATATAACTTTAATAAATAGTCTTAAGCAATTATTATTTATTAATAATAACAATTAAACAGTGATAAACTGTAATGAAACGTTAATGCTTCTGCATTCATAAGAAATAAGTGATTTTACTGGTCAGTGTAAATGCTTCCAGCTTCACTGAATTTACTATACATACTGCCAAAAAATGGGGTTTTTTTTTTAACCTAGCACCCTCCGACTATCACTTGTTTCTGTCCTTACAAAATTTTTCGCAGGGCAAAAAATTCAAAAATGAAGAAGATATCAGACAAGCACTGGTTCAGTTTTTTGCCTCTAGGGATAAGACATTTTTTAAAAATGGGATATACAAATTACCATTACGCTGGCAAGAAGTCATAAACAATGATGGAAATTATATTATTCGAGGCATGAGAAAGTTTTGTTTTATTCTAAAATCGGACAGAACTCTCTGGTAGACCTAATGTAAAACTCCGGTTGTTCCGACTCTCCTGTATGGTAGTGAAATCTGGGTTCTAAAGAAGAAAGATATCAAAAGGTTACAGGCAGCTGAAATGAAGTTTATGCACCAAACTGCTGGATACACACTCCTGGATCATCGTCGAAATGAGGATATTTTGGAGGAACTCCACATGAGACCATTAATTGAAAAACTCTCCACATATAGGGAAAAATGGCTTCAACATGTATCTTGAATGTCGCTGGGTAGGATATGCAGTTTTACAGTATCAACCACGAGGATGATGACGACCCGGACGTCCACAGAAATGACTCCTAGATCCTGTCTAGCCGAGACCAAAACAGGTCAACGTGGCCTAAATTCGTGAATGGTGTATGATGATGATAGTTAAAAAATCTAGCAGTTAACAGTTGACTAATGTTCTATCAATTCAGAATTTCTGTATTATTCTCTATATACTAAGTTATACTTGAAAATGTTATTTATTAAGTTTCCAGAATTTATTTCAGCAATTGTTTTTATAATTATATATTAAACCAGATGTTCTATTTATATAAAAGATTATTATTATTTATCATCTAATTCTTCCTTTCAGCATACAATTCGTAATAGAAAAAAAAATAGAACAAGAATTAAAATTACATCTACATCATAAAATGTTTAATTAAAAATATTTATTTAATTGCTACATATTTTTTGATTTATTAGATAGATGCATTAAAAACAATTGCACAGAAAGTGATGATCCGTTGGTATTGTTTATATTGTACACGGAAGTCTTACTCATAAAAAAATTTACTTTTAAACTTAGCATTGTGTTACAATTATTATATCAGTCAAATATTACCTTATGGGTTTCTGGCTCCATATTATCATCTTAATAAATGCTTATTTCAGGTAGCCAACTGTTGAAATTTACCATTTTTGTCCTGGTTTTGACAGTTTCAGCTTTCTAACGAAGATTCCTATTGGTTTGAACAATGACTTGTTCAAATCAAATTCAAACTCTCATACCATTTTTGACAGATTGAATGATGTTTGGAAGAATTAAAAATCTGGGAATGTATGCAATTGAATTAAGCAAAGAGAGTAAATGAATTTTTCTACGTAGAATCTACTTACAGATCTGTGAATCTTAGGGTGAGAGAACATTTTGAATCCGTTACATGATACTCCAGGAACAATATGTTTTTAATGCAGTGGGCTCAGAGAAAGAAGTTTGTTGAAAACAACCATTAGTACTTAGAAACTAGCATGACATTAAGAACATAAGAATTCTGAAGCAGTGTTTCATTTACATATTAAAAAGTATCAATGAACAGGACTTTATAAAACTGGGCATCAGACGGATGGGGTACTGGAAACAGGAAATTAGAAGAATATACTTAAATGCTTGCAGAACGGAAGAATGAAGGAAGTAGTTGATATAAGAAAAGAGTGAAAAATTAATACTTTTAGCTAATGTAATGTTAATACTGTGCATGCATGTACTGTAGTTTGTTTTTACAAATTAGAATGAAAATCAGTTATTTTAAATATTTGATCTGTTAAAAACGGTGGGAACAGTTCGAATTTGGTTTGAACAGTGAGTTGTATTTGTTAGGAAGCTGAAACTGTCCTAAAACAGGATTAAAACATTTATTCTTAGTAAATTTAAACAGTTGTCTACCCGAAATAAGCTTTAATACATATAATTATGTTAGTGATTAAAATTTTTATCATTTATTTTAAAATATTTATTTAGTTAAATCAAATAGAAAATGTTTTGAACAACAGATATTGCATTAAAATAATATTTCTACCTAATGACTTAATTTTTAATTTTAATTTATAGATTTCTGAATGTGTTAAACGTGGAACAACAATGACTGAACTCCGAAAGTGCAAGTATGAAGATTTCTCTCGTTCAAATTAATTTAGTCTTTAAAAATAACACATAAATTTAATGCATTTATTTGTTTAATCTTGTGTCAAATTATAAACACGACTAAATCAGCTAAAACTAAAATAGAAAGTCAGTTTATTTGATTATGGCAACAGGACACATGTGCAATCTGCCAAGGGGGGAATGCATCCCTGGAGGTCTTTTATGGGGAAAATGGTCTCTATTTAGTTGTTACTAACATGAAGAAAACCCAGAAAACTTCACATAGCCAGCCTGTTGGCGAGATCAAACCCACGACCAACTATCGGTGTTCGGTGGTTGGTTGTGGGTTTGCGTCAACCGGGAAGTTTTATCTGCTTGGCCACTGGTGGGCACTTGTGTTTATGACATGGAAAAATACTGTGTCGAATTTGACCCTTCAGGATTTTTGCAGATGTCAATATTTTGATATCTCTTGAACTCAATAAAGTCAAAGCAAAAGGGGAAAAATTACATCTCAGGATGGAGTAAAGATCAAGAAACAAAATTTGGCATGGTAACTTGTATGTAAGGGGGCATTGATGCTATTAGCGAGGTTGTGGCCAAAGTTTTAATCTCTAAAACGTGAATGTCGAGCGCCACTTATAAGATAGCTGCGCTCAACATTTGACATATGTGTTTCAGAGATGAAAACTATTAAAAGATGAGAGATGAAAGCTATTAAAAGTATATGTGGAGAAAGGTGGATGGGAAGCATGGTAGGAAAAGGCTGATAAAGTCTTGGTTGAAATACTGTATGAGTATCTGAAAGATGATGCTGAGTCAGAAAGAGAATGTGAAGAAGTTTGCTGGAAGAGACAGGAGTATGTCTGAAGCAAAAGAGGTGTGTAGAAAGTTGCTGAATGAATGATTTGTAGTCTTCTTTTACCTGCTACTCATCCTTTTTGGAATTTGAGCATATGGATATGTATGATACTATTAAATTTTGGTGTTTATAGGTTATAGGTTATAGGTTGAGAGGTGGGGAGATAGAGGATGGTCATATGTTACATCTTGAGTAGATCAGACTTAGGGATTGCAATCAAGCAGTGTTTTGAATCTAGCTGGATTTTTGCTGGATTGAAATCATCCCAGCTGGATCCAGCATGGATGTATTTTTTGGTGCAATAAAGTGTTATCTGTCTATCTATCTATCCTGCAATTTATGGTATTTTTTTTAATGAAATAAAACATTTTTTTTAAATACTTAAGAAGCTTTCATTATTTAGACTGGTCACTATAAATCAGTAAAACTTCTTACACATTTAGGTTACATCTTACACATAACAAACTTAACTTTGGTTTGGTTTAACACTTGAGATAGAGATAATTAACTTTAAATGTTTAGTTAGATTATAATTATAATGTAATTTTTAAGTTAAATAATAGCAAAGGTAAATCTACTGATTAATTTATATTAATATATTATAATAATGTAAGGACGGATAATCAGTGGCTAAGTGGCTATCAGTCTTACCAGTTTTCATATATAGGCTCTACATATTAGTCTGTAGTTATTTATAAGTATATAAAACTATGTACTGGGAATAGAATAAGTTAAATAAACTACACCTTTATCAATCCAGCAAAATTTAATAAAATAATAACGTTTTCAATCGTTTTTAATGATCTTCCTCGGTTACAAAAAAAAAAAAAAATAGAACATTAAATATAGAACATAACATATGTTCGGAATAAATATAAAAATTAACGGAAAACGCCCAAACGGACAAAATATAGATAAATAAACAAAATAAATAGCAGAAAAAATATATACAGGGTGTTTTTTTAAACTGACGGTACTCAGAAACATCTGTAGAGCAATCCATCCCTACCGGCAAATTTGGGTACTACTATTTTCTTTGCGGAATCTCTTTCCCATGTCGTCCTTAGTTACTCTTCCAAATTTGGTGACAGTCCGGCTGTTAGATTGCTCTACAGATGTCTCTGAGTACCGTCAGTTTAAAAAAAACACCCTGTACATAAGATCCAATGAAACCAGCATTGTCCGTTAATAACATTAATTAATGTAAAAGGATCTCCACATGGTAGACAATGAGTCCGCATCTCTATGGTTTATACAACCAGTTGTCATGTGCGCCTTTCAGATTTCCAATCTCTCCAGATGTTTGACCGTTTGCCTATTTGTAGTCATTTTTATAATTGCTGCTTGATCCCATTGGACGTTAACATCCTTCTGTCTTGCGTATGATGCCAGCCCAGTGTTGTCAAGGTTCTTACTGATTGTATATTTGTGCTCGTGAGCCTTTGTTTTAAACTGCGCATCGTTGCACCCACATAAACAAGCTTGGAATTGAAACGTTGGTTGTGTAAAGGCACCGAATATATACCCGTTGTTGAATTCCGATCCTCTTTCTTTTTATCGTTTCTTAAAAGTTTGAAAACAGTGGGATTACGTCTGTATACAATACGAAAATTATCAGACCTGGCAGTACATCTATGTATCTTGTTTAAAAAAAATGGGATGTAATTAAGCACTATTCTTTTTATATTTATTCAAAACACATTTTATGTTCTATAGTTAATGTTGTATTTGTTTGTAACTGAGGAAGATTGTTAAAAGCGATTGAATACGTTATTATTTTATTAAATTTTGCTGGATTGATTAAGGTATAGTTTATTTATAAGTAATTGAATTATTAGTGTTAGTAAAATAGTGAGTAAGTAATTAGTAGCAGTCTAGTAGTTAGCAAAGCGGCAATGCGACGACATAGACTTTTGCGCAATTATTTAGAAAGTTAATTGAGTATTTGCGGATCCGCAGCGCTGAATCCAGCACCAAGTGCTGGATCCAGCTGGATTGCTGGATGAGGGATCCAGCAATTGCAATCCCTAATCAGACTTAATGAAAATTTTACTCATTATTGGCATTTACAATTTTTATAAAACCCATTTGTACCTTCAAAATTAAGTTATTTGCCATTTATTAATAGTTAAAAATATAAAAAGTTTTTTTAATAAAATATCATAACAGATGATGCCACGAAATGTTGCCGGGAAAGTTAAACAACTTGTTTCTAGGTTTTTTGATATGTAAATTTGAAATAATCATCTGTTCTTTCGAATAATTGATTTCTTATTTTAATAAAAAAATGTATTTTGAGTAAAATTTAATTCAAAATTGTTTTTGTTTCAGGTATTTTATAAAATGTGCTTAGTAGTTTTTCTGTCAAATTATTTAAAATTTCTCAAGGAAGAGTTGCAATGGATTGGCAATATATTACCATAACAGTAAGGAAGAGAAGAATGAATCGATTCTGTCTTTTACTAACTTTCACATTACTCTGCTTAATGATGCTGTTTATTAGAACTGCGGTACAAAGATATCACGACATGAGGAAATATTTTAGACTGCAAGAATATGCCACTGAAGTGCACGACATTACAGAATCTCTGAGAGCTTTAGAAGATAGTGCAGGATCCTTAGAAGAGGAAGTTGTACAATTAAAGAAAATCTCAAAAGATCTGCTACAGCAACTGAATACTTCTCTATCATAACAATCAACAGAATTGACTTAGTGCTAACATTCCAAATATTTAAATGGTTAAGTCAATATCTATGGTAATTTGGAGGTAAGATTGTTGTGATAACTTGATGTTTTTAAATTTTAAAACAAATTAACTGAAATGCTCCAAATAATAAACAAGAAACAATGTGTTAACTTAATGTAATTAATGTTTTGGTATGCTGGGTATTAACTTAATAAAAATTTTACTGTATATAGAAATCTTTTGATATTTTCATTTAAAGAAATCATTTATACAATAAATGCATAACATTTATTCTGTTAATACTTCCAGAGCACTTTATATATATAAATGAGGATGTTTGTTTGTTTGTTTGCTTGCTATGCACACCTAGGCTGTTTGATGAATTGCTATGAAACTACATTTACATTAACATAACTTCTAACTTAGATAATGTCATAAATCACCCCAAAATATTGATTGGTAATAACTCTTTAATGGAAAACTAACGTTTTCGACTGTACCCCGGTCTTCCTCATTTCTTTGATATCAACATTCACCTCGATGGCATCCAGATGGAAACGAACATCTAAACATCTAATTATAAACCATGCTACATACTATTATTTATCCCGGGGAACTCTGCAGACCCTTTCTCTTATAAGATCATGGCCTTCTGTGTGCTAACAAAAAGGGCATACATGCACCACACCAGATGGGAGGAAATCATGGCAAAGATGAAACACGTTGAGAACATAGCTGTAAGGCACAGGTATAGTAGGAGCATGATACACAACTAATCGCGTGCATACTCCAAACAAATAGCTGCATGTAACATATCCAATACACAGGTAGCGCCCAACAGAACTCAAGACCAGAATAATAACCAATCTCGCATGATGATGGAATACAACCAACATGTAAGCTCCATCTACAAAGAAATTGTTGCCTGTACAAGCACAAAGATTGCCTATAGGAGATCCAACATGGTATATGGGCTATTGTGCAACGGCAGGACCAACAAAAGTCAGGCACCAGGTGCATACATGGTTCTCCTCAGACAACAGATTTCAAAGGGATTTAGTATCCATTGGGTTCACAAAGCATTCTCTAAGTAAAAGATTACAGGAGCACAGATATGATATCACTAACAAAAGGCACACCACTGCCCTATCCACCTACGCCACAGACCCCGACATATGGGCCGACCACCATAAAGCCAAACTGGTCAGATTGTCGCATCAAATTGATTGTGACTCAATTCAAAATTTTGAGGCATTAGAAATTTACAAAGCCGGCTAACATGGCAACTGTATTAACACAAATTATGCCATTAATGTTTCCTACTGTTATGAAAAAACAGGCAACACCAGCAGTTAGCAACCTTTTTCTGTACCTTTATTTACATCTTATTATTCACTGTTTGTGGTATTGATATAGTTCTATCGCCATGGTAACATACATGGATAAAAGTTTTATACACGTGCTTAGCTTGTTCCACAGATTTTAAAATAATTTTTGAATATGTTGTTTCATAGGTTTTTTTAAAAATAATTGTAAATATTGTTTTTTGCATTCCGAGTTCGAATCTTACTGGTTTTAAAAACCCGAGGAAGACTGGGATACAGTCGAAAACTAACGTTTTCCATTAAAGTGTTATTACTGGACTCTTAAGGTTCTCACGTATACATTCCAGTAATTGTGTAAGAAGTTGTTTTAATATATTGATTGAATGCTTCACATCTAAGTCTTCCTGGAATTCATCCCCCTCAGCAGATCACTCACATGTCGCATTACTGTAACCAAATAAACCAAACTAATTTTAATAATTTTTATATAAATGCAATATTCACGAGGACATACTTTCCTACATAATTTATACTATCTGTTGCAAAAATATAAACACTTTATTATCACATAAAAGCAATTACCATATTTACTCGCGTATAAGACTATCTCGCGTATAGGTCGAGGCGTGACTTTAGAGATCAAAATAGAGAAAATTAGATGTATTAATACAATTCTAATTTTATTTCCTTTAATCACAAATAAAATATTATCAAATTCACGTATTAAGGCAAACAACCATGTTTGCCTTAATACGCGATGAATGGAAAACAAAACCAAAACATTAAAATGTGCATGACTGGAAGAAGTTTATTTTTAATGATTTCGAATATGCTAATATTCGTTAAAAATAACAATTTAACTAATATGAAATAACTACATTTATAATCATTGCTAAGTGACCTGTATTTCAGTTAATGATTTTATAAATAATCGGAAACCATTTTCTGCGGACAAATGAGATGCAACGTGGTTTTTAATTGATGGACATAGGATTAAACCAATAAACAAAGGGAGGTGTGTCCTAATTTGTTTACAGTAGTGCCAACTTACAATAAATATACTATATACCTATAATGGCAGCATAAACTATATAAAAATGCAAAGAATCCTTTGCTTGAATGTATAGGACAACTTAGGTTTTTGAAGCAGTGAAAAACGAATGAAAACCTCATCTTATATGCGAGTAAATATGGTATTCTTGCATTTTTACAAGATTATTTTATTTAAAAAGCCATATGAAGTCTCTCGGATGTTGAGGTTAGCAATTTTGATCACGTGGGGAGACATCACAACCTATCCAACACAGATCACTTTTTAAATATAAGATACCAGTATTAATCAGTGGTCATTGAATATCCTCTCTTCCAGCAGGAGGTCAATGAATACTTTTGGTCAAATTACTTCAATCCTCTTCTGCAACAGTCTCTTCTTTCTATCAGACCAGCAGAGTATGGTGACATTCGAATAGGAAAATTACATAATACAAAGTTACCAACAAGCAGAAAATGTAAGAAATTTTCAAGGGTGTGGAGTTTAAATATTTGGTCCATTTTTTTTTGCAAAATTTAATTCATTGGCAGATTACCATTTGATATTTGGCTGTAAATGGAACAATTTGTTAAGAGCTTATATTAGAAAAAATGCTGTCTACTTGACCAATGAAATTGTGCCATTTCGTACCAGTATTGTGGTACGAAGTGGCACGATCTGGGTATTGTGATAAACACAACAATGGTAGGCTAAAATAACCAAACTCTATGTGGTTTTTGTTTTAATGTATCTTATATTATAGTATTTGATTTATATAACAACAAAGGTTATCTTACGTAAGGGTTTATCACACCAAGTGCCCAATCTACCACATTTTAAAAATTCTTTATTCCTCTACTGTACACGATTTAAAAAATTTTTACAATTAAATCAAAACTGTGTGAAAACAGAATTGGATGCACTTCAGAATTAATAACATTTTATATCTTACAATTTATCTAGAAAATCATAACATCAAATATTTATGCTGATGATTCTTACTTTTGGACATAATGCATTCCCAAAAATATGTTATAAAGGACATGCTATACAGGACTAAGATGAAACATTATAAAGTTTGAAAGTTTTGCTATTTTATAGTTTTTTACATAAATTATCATCTAAAACATTTTTTTTTTCCTGTTTAAATTAATTTTCACAAATGATTCTGATGTTATTACTGGTACAAGTGCCACTACAAGATAGCTCAAGACTTATATTTGTTGGCAGAAAAATTTATGAAAGAGGAGTTATCTGAAAGTTGAGAATTCTCTATATTTTAAACTGAATAAGATTTGTCTAAATGATGTATATTTTAACATACTTTGAATATTAATGTTAAAAGACAGTTCTTGTTCATTTTAATTAACAACAGACAAAAAAAAACCTGGAGTTCTACTATAAGGCTTTTAAATAGATTACAATGATAACATCTGAATACTGAAAGAATGGTATCAAACAAATTTAAAACCTTTAAAGATTTACAAGCAATATACAAGTTAAAAAACACCTCTATGTAAGCTGAGGACGTAGCACGAACGATGTGTTCACTTCCAGACGATTAATATCCGTTTAATAATTAGTATTGAGATGATTTGTTTAGTGTTCTTCGTTTTGTAATGTTTTCTGTATCGTATTAAAATATACATCATTATATATCATAAGAAGCTCTTCGTATTCTTTCTTAAACCTTGTTCTGCATATGCTTAACACCCTATCCAGCCATCTATAGACACCACATATATAACTGCACATTATAAATATGTTAATATTACAGGTCTTCCAAAAAGAATGCTACCATTTTAAATTGTAATTATATTTATTATCTGAGAACGTTGTAATAAGTGCATCTTGCATCACATGGCACATATTCAACTGATACCCAAATTCTTCCTACACTTGCTACTACATATCTATTGTCATTTTTTCCATAACAGCAACAATTCTACAACTCCCACAGAGTACTCTTCACAATACCGGGCTGCAATTTTTAATTTATTTAATTTAAAATATATGCTCTCCACTTCAAATTAGTAGTGGCTTGCCCCTGTACGTCGTACTTTTCCGTTAGCAATAGAGTCATACCAGTTGCCTATCTAACTCCTTTCTCAAGATCAAGGAAGGACGGATGACAGTGGGAATTTATAGGTCTACAATTTTTTCAAATTGCAGCCCAATTAGTTAACAATCTGATGTTCAGTAGTGCTTTAATAATACAGAATGCCATAATTTCATTGGTTGGATATAAAGGCCAGCCTTTTATAGAGGGAGGACCAATCTTTTGAGGGCAAAAAGTGGTCGCAGACTATCTCCTAGATAAGAGAATGATTTTTGGAAAGTTTGGTTATATATATATATATATGTTTATAAAGAATATGTGTGAATTTATAAGTATATTATATTCAGGATTGTAACGACTTCACGAATGCATTTACAGTAATTGTATGTATACCTGTACATTAAAATTAGTATTTCATAACACAGAATAATTTTAATAAATTTATTGGCGCAAATATTGAGTATTCACAGAAAGCAAAGGAGTAAACAAGTTGTTTTCGAAAGACAGTTGTTGCTTCTGAAGAAATTTCTTTCTGTGTCTCATAAGAGAAACCATGTCGTATATATCGTCGTCCCCGGACATCCACCATTTATTAGGGGAAAACTGTTTTCTCTTTTTAAAAATTTGCCACAATTTCCAAGGCAAAATAACGCATACGATACATCCCGCCAACAGAGAAATAGTACAACACATGATGATCAAGAAGAGCACGTCTTTACGCAAGAGATTCAGGTCGCATTTACATCCGGAAGATGTCGAAGATTCGGTAAACACTTCCATAGATGTACTTCCGGTGGCGTTAGAGTCTTTAGTTAGATCTGTCTTATAAAGTTTAGAGATTAAGGTAGGACTTAGTTGCCTGTTTTTCAATGTAACGGAGCGTTTTACTCTTCTTACGCGGTTTGTAAGCGATGATTCGATTTTGTTGTTATATAAATCTTTCGCAACGTCTTCGGATGTAATATTTTCTGAAAAATAAAATAAAATAAATTACAAACGTCAAAATAAAGTTTCCTAATTCCTAACCCAGATGCAAAAGTGCGATTGCAAAACGGAACGGGAAGTCGCTTTAAAAAACGGACAGGAAATTATAAACAAGTATAACAAAATAAATATTTATAGTTATAAATTTAATAGTTGTAGTTATAAATAACAATTCTTTATAGAAATGTACGGTAAAAAGCGGAGTTTGGAATTAAAACAGAGGGAAAATATCGCCATTTTGTGGCTGAAAGTTATTTGCAATGTTTAAAATATAAAAATGTTAATTAATTATATACAATATAAATAGATGTTAAAGCGGCTCTCGTGTATTTCTGATAGGCAGTATATAAACTCCTATCGTGAAAAGATTTGGCCACCCGTTATATAAGATGACCAAAGAGTCGGGTTACGATCGCAAATACTAAATTTCAGTATTATTCAAATACTTGGTTACTTACAAACTGCAATAATTGCTCAAAAACGTGGTCTTGCTTAATATGCAAATTGCGATGCTGACGTATTACTGAATTATTTGAAAACCACACGGTTAAGTGATTTTTGGATACATAGACTTTTTAGAGAGAGTACAAAATGAAATTAAATTTACCTTTAATATCGCCGTACTTAGTTTCTAAACGGATTAACCAGAATAATAATAATCCGATAAATAATGCTGTTGCGATTTTAAGTAAAACGCGATTAGCCTCTATCATTCTCTATAGTTGTAGCGTTCTAAGTCCTATAGGAAGTTATACAATTCTGATGTCTATGATTATATTAACTATATATTTTATAAATGCTAATTGATCGTATTGTTACAAAACAACGCATTTTAATAATAATAAAATTTTAATTATTTATAATTCCGTAAAAAAAATTACGTAAATAAATGTAAAATAAACGTATATACTTTTTCATTAAATTAACTTCAGTTTTAAAATTAAATTAATAAATAACAAACATTAATATTTTATTATAATTTATTTTATTATTTATGATATTAATAAACTAAAATAGATAACGATATTTTTCAATTCAATTTCGCTAAAATTTTATTTTTTAGTTCTATTTTTTCACGCCATGTTTGATACGTGCCGCTACGTTGGCCACGTCAAAGATCAGCGGCTAAAGCAAATATTTTAACATCATATAAGTTTATAATGAATTTATTCCGTTTAGCGGGCGACTTATCGCATTTATTAGCAATCATAATACTTCTTGTGAAAATATGGAGGACAAGATCTTGTTCGGGTAAATAGAAAACAAGTTTATTGACTATTTATACTATAAACTCGCACTCCATCCTAATGCCGGTAACGCCGTGTTGTATCGATATTGCTTATTGGTCCACGTTGGTGTGTTTTCTTTTCGATAACCAATCTGAATTATGAATAATTACAAGAAATTGATTTATTTCTTTTAAGATTCGTGTGAAATTTACAAGATAAAATATTACAATGGCGATTATCACATGGTATTATTTAATAAAATTTCTGTAAATTTCATCCGACACGTCATCGTTAAGTCAACGTGCTTTTTTTTTTTTTTTTTTTTAAATTTCAAATCAAATATTTAACGTTTGCTCATATTTTAATGTCATTTGCATGAAAAGTAATAGAAAATGACACACTTTACATACATTTACATAATTTCATACGCTTTATAGAATACATATCACATTTTATCAATTGTAATATAGATTAGGAGTTATTATTGTATAAAATTCAGAAATTATAAAGTATATATTTCTAGTGTTAGAATTGTTAAACAATGATTACCACAATTTTTTTTCCACAAAGAAGGTTTGTTGTGTTAAGAAATCTAATTAAGTAACTGAAGCATAAATTTTTTTTTTTTTGTATAAATTACAATTGTGCATAGTTGGATTAAATATTTGTAACTGGTTTCTGCATAGGAAATTTAACTTCTTAAGCACAATTTTGTATTATGTTTTATATGTATACATCGTTTGATTAATTTACATATTTAATATTATGTGTAGTATTTATTTATTTTTAATGTATTAATGCTAAAGTGATAAAAAATATTTTAAAAATTAATACTAGATATAAGTTTCCTTTTAATAAAAATTGCAATTTTTCGGGCAAAGTTATAAAACCCAAATGTCTTTTGGTTGGCGGAGTTATGCTTGGGTGATAAAACAGAATTGCGTCAACACCGGCTATTCTTCGGCCATCGCAATGCTTTGTTTTAATTATACAGTTGTATTTCCTCGGTCTGCGTAGGTTGAGTCCGCCGTTAGTTGCCTGCCAAAACGGTCGTGTTCATTGTCGGGAGAGATGCTGCATGACTGAGACGTTCCACGGGAAGGTCCCGAAGTCGGTCCGACCAAACACCCCGAGAGAAGACTAGGCAAGGAGTCTCGAGTCCGAAGCAGACTAGGCAGGAGTGTCTCACTCCTGCCTAGTCTTGCTTCACGTCCTAAGCCGAACAGGTCCGGTCCTCGGAGCCAATATTTGTCCCAAAGTTATGGATTTGTCTTAATATGTAACAATTTTGTAGATATGACTAAACATACAAAGTATCTGTAAAAAGAAAGAGATTTATGTTAAGTGAACTTAAAATATAAATTAAAATAGACTGTATTTAGCTTCTATGGAAGGAGTTATTTGTAAATTTTATTGACTTTTATGAAAATAGTTTTTATATTACTTTCTGAAAAACTTATTTCCTCCCCTGAGATGACATCCTGGTAGTATCTAATATTGAAAATGTTACTTGATGTAAGAATTGATTATGAATGCTGCATAAAGTTTTAATCTTTTACTGGTTAAAATGTATTTATTGTAATAAATTTACAAGTAATAGTTTATCAATAAATAGTTATGTATGTTTTTTGTGTTACTGATTTTAAGTAGTTCTAGCTTTGAGTGCAGAGAATATATGTAGGCCTATATTTTTTTTAATTAAATGATGATGATATCAAATATATACATTTCTAATAAATTGATAAGTTTTGCTTAATCTGTGAAGAGTAAGCAAAAATGAAGATTTATATTACTGTTATATATCAACTAAATAAATTAGAATTCTTGAATTTATTGAATAGGATTTATTTAGTATTCATTGTATTTTTTCAGTATTTCTGTAATAGTGATATACGCAAGTGCGAGATTTGTGGATGCATTGCTTGCGCTCTCTGAGACACAGTCTTATCCCAAGAATGGCTTCGCCGTTTTACTTGTTTGTATTTGCTAACCATTGCATTGTACATTTACATTTATAACAAGTGACATTGTTATACTTGATTATTACCAAATTGTCATGTCATTTATGCTTTTAAATTATTTCCATATGTTATTTTTGTTGATCTCCATCTGCTTCTAATACTATGATAAAGTTACTGAAGCAGTTGAATGTCAGCATGTAAGAATGCAGATTTCTCATTTTTAGAATTTTCTACAATTTTAATGCTTAATTCAAAAATATGTTGATAAATTTTCATTGTATTGTAATAACAAATACATTCAACAATTCATGGTGCAACTTTTTAAACTCCTCCTCTGGTTGGTCTTTCAGGTTTTGGATAGTTAGGAAGTCTTCCTAATTGTCCAAAACCTGCAAAATTACATATTGATAAATTATAAATTGAGGCATAACATGGCTATATGCCTCAATTTAGACAGGACAGTCCTGCATTTGAGCTTAATGTCCTGTTCTCAAATGTTCGCAAATGCAAGATTTGCAAATGTCCCATTTTCAGGGTACAAGTAACATATCCCTCATGAAGGTAGAAGGCTGTTGATACCCTTATTTTGCTGACAATACTAGTATGTTATATAGTGTGCATTGACAGTCTGTTGCAAGATGGAATTGTTTTTGTATGTGTACATTAAAAGTCAATCAATAGGCCAATACCAATATGACTGGAGAGATATCTCTGAAGTCACCAAATGACAGAGGTGTGATACCTCTGTCTTTTGCTGGCTTCAGATTGTTTTGCAAGAAACAGGGCTATTGAGTCAATAGAGGTTTAAAAATTAAACATTTTAATAAAAATTTAAGCAATGCTGATTTGAAGAGAAAATATTGGTTATTCTTATTTTACAAGATATCTTTTGTGTGACAACCTTACTCTTATTGACTTAGAGCATGTACCCCCCTCCCTTTGTTGTCAAGTTGCCTATTTCTTAATCTTCAAGGGAGCTCTAAGGTTTCATTTTATTTACTCAGTGAAATCTTTACTCGCTTTTATCGCAGAAAACCTTTTACTGATGACAAAATTAAAATAAAAATATTTGTTATTAACTGAAAATTTGTTCTAGAGGTTGTGATTGTTCGGTCAAGTATCGAGATACCACCGTATTTGATCAATGTGATTTTGATATACACTGTAGCATCGAGGGATTAATTAACTGCATTAATTAAGGGATACCTTAATTAATGCGGTTAATTATGATGCTCTTTTTTATAGTCTGCATGCACCACCGAACACTATATAGAATCAATTGACATAATTTGTTTAAAAACATATTCCTAGATTTAAGTAAAGTAAAACAGTGGTTAAAGTTAATTAAATATAAAAATTAATTTAAGTATAAGAACTATATCAGTTCAATTTTCAGAATTTGTATGAACTGTATTTATTTCATTCATTTAGAAAGTAAGTGAAAGCTACTTGTGCTCATATAAAGTAATACTACATATTCAGATTTTAGTATAAACAGATCAACTGTATTGATTAGATACAAACAGATTGTTCTGTTTGCATTTTAAATAGGCTAGTATGATTCACATTGATGATAATATCGATAATAATAATAATAAGAAAATTATTTTCAACATTATTTTAATTACGGTAAACGATCCAAAATTAATTAGCAATTTTAGATTTGTTAGGAAATAGTTTAAAAACTAAAATACATTAAGTTAAATGCTTTTATTTATTTATTCTGTTATTTTAAAATATGTACCAAATTCGATCGACGACGATATTGTTACAAGTTTGATAAGCACGTGTATTTTTTTAAAAATATTAATTGAAGCTTTTGTGTCGATTATAGATAACATTGCGAAAAGTTGAACTCTGATTATTATATTTAGTTCACAACAATAAACTTTATAAACAATTTACTATTAGAAAATTTAGTTCCGTCGGCTGTTTATTTGAAAAACGTTATATCGACTTTGTAAACATGAAATCTCTAACCCAATTTTAATTGAGTTAGTAAATCATTTTAATGAAATAATTGATTTGAAAAAGGTTAAAAAAAATAATGGCATTATTATAGAATCGTACATTTCTTGTAATAATATACAAGTGTATTTAGCAAAAAATTTTGTTCTTATATGTGTAAATGAGTCGTAAAAAATATATTTGACACAGAAATGAAATTTTTATGTAATAAACGATCGTTAATAATAAAATTAAAATTTTTTTTTGTAATGAAGACATGTATAGAGATTTAAAATCGACTTTTTCTGTAGGGATTAGGTCAAGATTTGTTGTTAGTTTGAATTGCTGCATAATCGCTTATTGTTTGTTTTGGTATTTGAAAATAATAATTTTGTGAATTCAGTTCTTTGTATTGTTTTTAAATTACTGCATTATATTCTGTTAATTTGACATTAAATATTGTAAATATTGAATTAATTAAATTAAATTACTTAATTATTTTGCAAAGAAATTTTTTCCTACAAGTTCATTTGCCAAATTTGGATGATGATTAACCAGGAAGTAATACTGAAAAGCCAGAAGTTACTTTTTTTTTCTCCTCTTATTTTATATGCCTTCGAAAAAATACATTTTGAATGCTCACATTTCTTCCAGTGTAACACATGTACACAAAGATATTTTATTCATAATTGAGATTATCTTTTTAATTATATTATTGCTTCTTTAAAATTTATTATATATAATATCAACATATATATTCAATTGGTTCTTTTTGGTTAATAGGATGCTGCATTTAACAAATTAGCCCATGTGACTGTACCTGCTTCAAGTAGCCACTTGACTGTTTGTGGAGTACTTGATACTACGTAGTTTTAGTGGGTGCGAGGGATTGCCCCCACCCGGGCGCCGAGGTGCAGTGATAGTGAGCACCGAGGCACACATTTACATGTGAAGCGTGTAGAAAAGGCAGTAGACTGATAAGTGTTAAAAGTTGACCTTTGGAGACAAATATCTTGTGAAGGGTCAACAGTTTTGGAGACAAATATCTTGCGAAGGGTCAACATATTTGGAGACAAATATCTTGCGAAGGGTCAACAGTGTGAAACCTCTCGTTTAGAGCTTGAATCTTGCTTGTTGCTGTACGTATTGGCCGGCGTCCCGTTAACCGAAAAGTACCGGTAAATTTTGTCGTTTCTTTAAAATTTGAATTTGTTTCGAGTTTGTTTGAATTCTGCCTTCTAAGCAGAAAGTGCTTAGTGTTTAGAAAAGTTAAAAAGATATTTTAATATTAGAATAGTACACTAAATTCATCTTACATAAATTTGATGTATGAAAAAATGATTTAAATTTTTTTTGAAGTGATGATTTTATGTTGTATGCAAGAAATTGAGAAAGATATAAATAAATATCTGAAATGAATTATTTTCTTATAAAGCATAAAGTAAAATAAAAATCTGACATCTTAATATTTAGTATCTATGCATGTTCATCCACATTTAATCTTTAACTTTTTAAAAGTAAAAGAAAAGAAAGTCAATTTATCAGAATGAATTTCGATCACGATGACGATAAATTAATTGCATTTTGAATTCTTGATTTAGAACATGGTTTATGCCGTCGTCTTTGGTATTGAATTGAACTTTGGAATAAAGTATCTGTGTGAATTCAGTATTTAAACCAGATCTACATATCCTTTTGGCTTTTGTTGTTTAAAGGTTAAGATTCTTTAAATAATAATAATAAATGTACTCATCATTTTTCAATTTCTTTAAATTATTTTGGCAAAGTATCGCTGACAAATCTGTATGTTGCATTATTAATATTTCAGTAAGAAAGTGTTTTATTTATTGTAATTAAGTGGATATACAAACAACCTGTAACCCAATATATATTAGTGATATGCCAAACGACTGCTGGATTAAATCAGGTACTTTTCTGCCTCTAATGACAAATTTAGAAATTAATTTAAAATAATAGTGGAGAAGTAACCCAATTTAATCTGGCAGTCATTTGGCATGCAATTAGGAGATCTTTATGATATTTAAAATAAATATTAGATCTTTCTTAATTTTATATGTTTAGAATGGAGACTACGTCGAACAGTATCATTTTCCTTGCTAAGATCTCTGTATAGCCTGAGTGTTTTGTACAGGTAAAATGTTTGTTGCTTGCAAAATCAAAAATGCCATAATGGCGAGTGTTGATCGAAATTTTTTTTTTATGAAACTTCTTTTAATGTCCAGAAATGTCTCCGTACCAATTTGGTTGCATTTGGATGCTAAACATCTCCCTAGACTGCATTGAATAGGAGTCTTTAAATTATAGTAATCCAATAGATAGTATGCGTACATCGGTAGATGTACAAACAAGAAATTGATAGTCAATATACTTGATAAAATTTCCAGGATGATAATTGTAAATTCAAAAAATATAAATATATAAATATAATATATATAATAATGTATAGTCTTTTGTATTATATATATATATATATATATATATTTTGTGAATTAATGTTCAAGTTTTATAAGACTTCTTCAGATAATAATAAAAATCAAGTTGGAATCAAAACTCTTATTATTAAAAACTTCTTCAGGTAATAAGATAAAACACAAGTGTTTTAAAGTATTGCTAAATTTGTGTTCTTTAATTTATTATGTTATCTTTGTCTTGAAATTTTATCATATATAGTTTGAGTTTAATTATTTGTACCATTAATTATATACTTAAAACATTTTTTTAAATTTAGGCATATCAGCAAGAAGTCAGATCCTCTTCACAATTGTCTACATAACACGTTACTTAGACCTTTTCACTAATTTCATATCAGTTTATAACACTGTTATGAAAATTTTCTTCATCGCCGCTTCTGTAGCCACCCTATATTTGATTTACTTGAAATTCAAGCCGACCTACGATCGCAATCACGATACTTTCCGCATCGAGTTCCTCGTCGTCCCGTCGATTGTTTTGTCATTGATATTGAATCACGAATTTACTCCTTTGGAGGTAATTATATTACATAATGTTGTATTAAAGTGATATTATATATTTTATTTACAGTAAAATCTTCATATAATGAAAATGTTTGGAAGTAAAAGAAATTTCCATTAGAGAGATTTTACTGTTGAATAGAAACTGCCTTAAAATCCCGTAAAATGGAAATTTCGTTGCCTCCTCACTTTATCTATAAAATAAATGTCAAATTACAGAATAAAAAGATTACTTGCTTTTAATTTGTCTTTAATTTACACAGTAAATGATTGTGTTAAAGAAAAATAATCTGCATTATAATTTGACATAGACTAACATTTTAATCAATAGAAAGAAAAAAGAAAACATCTCATTCCCATTAAATCATAAGGAAAGGAAGTAAAATAATTGCATGTACAAAAAAACCAGTGGTGCCTTGTACTTTGATTGTTGATACATTCATTCCAGGAGGGTATTTGAACTCTGAATTGTTTGAAGTCCTTAGCAATTTTTTTCACTAAAAATAATAAAAAGTGAATTAATTCATTCTCAGTCCCTAAATCACACCCCTTTTGATAAACTTAAAACAGCAAATACACATAACTTAATGTAAAAATAACACAATTAAATACCCTGATAATAAATTAAAACTTTGAAACAATGATTTAAATTCCTTTTAAATCTCAATTGTGAATAGTCCAACCTTCCTCTTAGGCTTCATTGCTTCCATACACTTCTTGGATGTTATGAGAGAAGACAGGCTTAAGGCGGCTTCATAATGTTACACATTATGAAGCCGCTTTAAGCCTGTCTTCTCTACACCCATTTAATGTTAAATAATCATACTTTTATAACAGTTTCTTTGTATTGTATAGTTTTAAGTATTATAGCCTCCCCTTTTTTTATATATGTATACCAACTGAAGAGAGACTATTCCAATAGTCCGAAATGCATTTTGGTTATTTCATGTTAATTGCTCATGTAATCAATTTTAATGTACAACCCTTTTCATTTTTATTTAAATATACTCGATACTTGGGTGTTTGTGCTTATTATCACTGTTGTGATAAGTCTTTATTATCTACCTCACATTAGTAGATTTTTAATTAATTTAATTATACCAAGGGCAAAAAGCAATTTTCTTTATTTAATTATCTTTAAAAATATGTATGTGTGTCAAAGTTTTGGACTTCAAATAACAATATTTAAAGAAATGAAATGAAATGAACATGCTTCAATTGGAATAAATGTAAAGATTGTAGAAAGGATGATTGGATGGTAAACTGAAAAGATTATTTAAAAAAATGGGTGATAAACTGTAATCATATGACATAGGTGCCAGTTGATTCTCCCAACGTGCCACAGGTTTGCCACCCCTGTTCTAGACTGTACAGTACATTACACTGATTTGTAGCCATGAAACATTCTGTACTTGCTTTTAAGTCAATGAAGTTTTGTAGTTCACTTGATAGTTTTGTAAACTGTTCATAAATTAAAGTATAGATCTTTTCCCTCCATTTCCAATTGAAAGCACCTTTACAACTCTTCCTTACATCAACATCCAAGGTCTGCAAAATAGTAAAAAGCTGAAAATGAGAAAAGTCCATAGGTCCTAAAGATTAAAACTTCTTTTGATGATTCTCCTATTTTTGTTATACTTCTGTCCCTGGTTTTCAGGAATACTTTTCATATTACTTTTAAGGACTTTTTACAATGAGAAGGTTCCTATCCTCTCAATGTGAAAAAGGTTAAATAGACAAATTATTTCTGACCTATCGCATGGGCACAACATTTAAGGCAACACATCCACATTTATATATTTTTATTATATAGAAAAAGAGAAAAACAGGCTGAAGATTTCTAAAAATGTTTTCTGTTTTAGGATAAAAAGATTCTGTTAAATAGAATATTTTTAACATGCAAACTCTGTTTCTTGCTGGTGGAAACAAAATTTTTTATAATTACATTTCCATTGAATGTGATGGCCATTATATGGAGATTTTACTGTATAATGATGATAATTTAATGAGTGACAGTGTATAGATTCTATTAGTATACAGATATATACTGTATGAATATCAAAAAAAAATTATAATTGAAGAGAAACAAATATTGTTATTGAGTTAAAGATTATTTTTATATACCACATATATAATAACTAAGCTTAAATTTTATGATTATATTTAAGAGAATTATTGTAGCCAGATAACCGACATATAAGACGACTTTTTAACCCAGGAAAATCTTCTCAAAAGTCGGGTCGTCTTGTACTCCGGAAAATACGGTAATCAAAACAACCAAGACTCACTTGTGCTCCTCTGGGAGGCTTGACTTCAAGTCCAAGTTAGATTAGATAATCATAAATTAAGTCTGATGGAACCTGATATGTTGAACTATCTTTTGTCTGGCTGTCTTATTGCATGCCTAGCTAAATCCTTAACAAGCGTGAAAAAGTCTAAGTGCCCACAGAATGGGGAGAAAAATATCTGTATTTAATATACTGTAATTAAGATTATTAGATACATATTAAAAATGAAAGTAATACTTGAATTAATAGAAAAGTTTTTAAAAACAAGGTTTTTTGTGTTTTGTTATGAGATTGTTATAGTTTCATGACAAAAATTTGTAAATAAATATTAAAAAGCTTTACTTTTGTACAGTTTTAAATTACTTCATCTGCACAAAGAAAATAATACTTTTTTTGTATGAAACTGATAACAATAAAGATTTCATATTATCAGTTGCATCTTGAGGCAGATAATACGGAAATAAACAGCAATTTTTCTATCTGAAGGATAACCAGTGGAAAAGGTAATTGTTGTTATGGTTAGGCTGAAATTTCAAAAAATGTGGGTTGCCAGTTAAAACATTTCTAGAGATTATAACTTAGATAAAAGGTAAACAATTATTCGGGGTGCCCAGAAATTATCTGTACAACTTTGTTATAATAGACAGTCATCAAGTATAAACATTCTTGTGCTGTGTTGTTTTACAGAGAAACTTAAGTTTTATTTCTGTATAAAGTTTTTTGGGATCAGCCCATTCTTCTTTAGTGAATCAATGGTGATCTCCAATACTTACCTGGACATGTTGAAACAACATTTTGTCTATCCACAACTGGAAGAACTATATTTATGCATTATTTTTCAACAAGATGGTACATTGCCACATTGGGCTTGAATATCCGTGATCTGGACCTTGTGATTGAGCCTTGATGACAGTAATACATGGCAGCATTTGGAGTATTGATTAGATGTTTTGCAAACCACTAATGGTGCATGTATTGAATGTTTGTAACATTGTTACTTTAATGAAAGAAACTTTGTAAATACAGATTCTAAAAATTTATTGAAGTTTCAGTTTCAAATTAAATACAATATATATTGTAATAATTTTTAACTTCTTTATAAAATGTACAGTATGTAGATCATCTCGCAAGTGATATTTGCAGTAAATAAACCTGAAGAGATAAGATGATAATTTTGTTAGTTGGAAATTAAAAGGATGAGAAACTTCTTTAAAAAATCTGTTAAACCTTGAATTCATTATATCATTAATTAATTATAATTTGTTTTTTATTGGTCTTTCTGTTCTATGGGCATTAAGAGGGTCTTTTAATCATACCCATCGTGGGTTCAGTCAGGCTCACAATGGAGGTGGCAGGGTAGTGAGTAATGGGCTTGCCCATAAAAAATTCCTGGAGTTGCTCACCAGAGCAGTAGGTTAATGTCTTTAACTGCCTAATTATAATTTAACTCATTAATTTTAATAATTAATATATATTGCAGGTATTATGGACTTTCTCGATTTATCTCGAATCCGTGGCAATTCTTCCCCAGCTATTTATGGTTTCAAAAACTGGAGAAGCGGAGACCATCACCTCGCACTATCTGTTTTGTTTGGGCTCATATCGTGGCCTTTACATTTTAAATTGGCTCTATCGTTATTATTCGGAGAAGTTTTACGATCCCATTGCTATTATCGCCGGCATCGTTCAAACCTTCCTGTATTGTGATTTCTTTTATTTATATGTGACAAAAGGTAATTATATTAAAGTGAGAATTTTATCACTTATGATGTTACCCTATTTATTTATTTATAATAATTTTTACATACATACATATAACTAAAAATTTGTTTATACAAATGTAAGGCCAATTGCATGTATGTAAAAGCATATAAGAACGAGCAATTATTTGTTGTGACATCATCATAATACCGGGCTGCAGTTTTTAATCATATTTTTAATTTACTAATTTAAAATATATGCTCTCCACCTCAAATTAGTAGTGGCTTGCCTCTGTACATCATACTTTTCCTTTAACAATAGACTCGTGCTGGTCATCTAACACCTTTCAGGAAGGGATTTCGAATTGAAATAACGACGTGGCTTCCAGTTTGCTTCAGAAGTTCGTATATAGTTAATTGGGCCCTCCTGCCCCGAGGTTTCCATATCTGAGCCTGTCTTTCATCCATCTAACTCCATTCTTGAGATTAAGGAAACACGGACAGATGAACAACAGTTGAAATTTATAGGTCTACAAATTTTTCAAATTTCGGCCTAAATGCATTTTCACATACATGCAAAGGTCTTATAACACTTTCAAAAATTTTATGAGCTATAATATTTTTTCAAATTAAGGTAGAAATTAAGTATAAAACGAGTATCTCTATGCGAAGAGATGATTATATATGATTCTTTATTTTATTTTTCAGTCATAAAAGGCAAGGCTTTGAAGTTGCCAGCATAAACTTCGACGATCGGAAGAGATCATCAGTCTGATCAATTTGATGATTGTGCTATGCAAGATCCTGCACAATACCTGAAGATGAATGCCAATAACAATATCAGAACTTCAGTTTCATTAAAAAATAATAATGATTTTGAAAAATTTTGATTTCAAAATCTTTTTCTCTGTTATCTAGTTGACAAGGATATTGGTGCTGGACTTCTGACTCTACAAAAAAAAAAAAAAAACATATATTTATAGTTTGATTTCTTTTTTAAAGTGTTAAACTGTTTCATTTTTTGATGGGTCAACTAGATAAGAAAAATATTTCAGGATGATAATTGCCTTCTTTTTATAAAGGATTACAGGTATTTTAATATAAATTCTATTCACGATTTTGGAATTGGGAGGTAGATTATATAAAAAAGTTAAATATGTCATCTTCTGGGAGGAGAGATTTTATATTATTATATACATTTTATATGGATAAATATATCCTTTAGAGCAAATTTGCAACAAAAATTGAGAGAAATATAGGAAATTGAGGGAATACTATTACGTAACTTTTGTCGTCAGCATCTTTTGCTTTATTTGCTATAATACAGATTTTATTTGTGGTTATCTTTTATGTAATGCTCGACACGCATAATATTAGTAGTTTAATATATTGTTATTAAGAATTCTAAGAACAGTTTCTGTTCTAATGGATAACACAAGAAACTGGTTATAGGTTGGTTCTTCCAACTTTCTGTACACTTTATTTTGGCAATTTAGCATTAACTGATGATATTAAGCTATAATTTCAGATATAAACTTTATTTTAGATTTAAAAAATGTATTTGTTATAAATAAAATAAGGCTCTGAATGTATAATTTTTATCTAAATGGTTTTTGCAATAAATATATGAAATAAGATAAAAATAAATTTTTTGTTCTTTTGTTTTCAAACATATATTAAGCAGAAAAGACAGATATGATCTAGTAAAGTTTATTTAAATTTTTTATAGAGCATGAATGCATTTAAAAAAAATAATCTCTAATTTTTGGGGGTTTTTAAATTTTGAGTTACGTAAATATTCTTTAGTTTCATTTATAAAAATGAAGTACAGTGGACCTTCATTATAGCGCTGCTCACTATATCGTGCACTTAATTATAGCGCGGGTTATGTTTGCGATGCGATAAGCTCAAACACGTTTATACACGTCCGTGGGACGTTAGTGAGTAGTGCATTTAATTGTTACTGCGTATTGAGTAATTGTGTATGTATTGAGTTTCTAATATTATTATTAATTGTCTACTTGGACTTTACTTATTAATAGGACTTTATACTGGTGTTTAAGGATTGGCACAGTAATGAGAGTTAGTTCAGGAAAGAACAAAATTTCTTTATTATATCACCTGTAGTAATAATTTCTGTACACATACGTGTTTCGGGCTAGCATGCCCCTCATCAGCAGAATTACTACCAAACACTAAAAAGTAACAATAACAAAACAAATAAGTTACTGTATAACTTAAAATTTCTTAGCAATAAAATGCAATTTTAAAACTCACTGTAAATACATATTCCAATCCCGAGTATAACTGGATATTTCTCGTTTTACAATTAAACATTTCACTGTATAATTATAATTAATTTAATTAATTAATTAAATTAATTATAATTATTAGAATTTAAGGACAGTAAGGCTTTTACAATTACAATCAAGTATTGAGTTTCTGCATGTATTTTGAATAGTGTTTAATTATTGTATGCATGATGTGTGAAAGAAAAGCTTGACATTATTGCTAAAGTAAAGAGGTGAACCGTGTTACACTGCGCCGCTTGGTATAACACGGTTTACCTTATAACGTGGGTGTCGTTTCCCGCCCGACGTGTGCATTATATTGGGGGATCCACTGTATATTTTTACTTTATTGAAGGATTTGATAAATAATCAAATACTCATTTTTTAACTCTCGAGCTTTCAAGTTTTACAGTTTACCATCATTATGTTTTTTACTGTTATTACTGTTTTTATCATATAGGTACTAATAGGTTCTTTCCAGGTCCATAATGGTAGTATCCAGGCATTGAAGGATGGGACCAAATATATTTGGAACAGATCATCTCAAGAAGTTTTTATTGACTACAAATAGAATCTGTGTCACAGATGACTTTGACACATTGATCATCCAGTCATTAAATTTGACGTGGTTCTGCCTGGATTAAACTGGGGACATTTTGGATGCACATCTGATAACTTCTACTGAACCATCTTCATACTTCAGAGACGTTAACATACATTTTTAGTTGTAATAAAATGTAAAATTAAAGTACACTCAAAAGTATATTCATTGAAAAAGTTATGCACCCGAAAGAATTGTCCAATTACTGCAAAACTCGGCATATAACTGTCTGAGATGGTTATATAAATGATTACAGTTGTAGTCTAATTGCATACTAGATAATGCACCTAGAGTCAGGTTACTATTCCAGTGGTATGAAGTACATTTACGGTATAATGGTATTCAGGAAATCCTGCACCCTCATGTTGTCTTTTGTGAAAGCTGCAAAGAGACATTTTCCAACAAGATAATGCTTGGCCATGCATACCAGGTTTCCCAGGAACGTCGTCATGTTAACACACTTTAGCCTGCCTGGTTTCCAAATTTGTCATCTATTGAGTATTTGTGGGACAAAATTCTTGTGGGATGCCATCTTTGGCCATCTATGAGAATGAGGGACCTGCATTAGCAATTGCAACATCTGTTGGCAAATCTGTTGTGCGATATCATGCGATGCCTGTATTCCTCCATGCTGACTATATTGCTGCATATATCCAAGCACAGAGACAAGATACTGAAGGTTCATTTAAATTGAACCATTGTTGTGCAGGAAATTATCCCTTTGCTATGAAATTCTAATCACTTATTACCATAGTCATTACCAGGCTGGTTCTGATAGGTGTGCAGTGTGCATATGCACACAAGAAGCCAAATTTCTAGGGCAGACAATAATGCTTTTTAAAAAAATATTAAATTGTATTTTAATTTTATTATTTTAATATAGTGGTTGGCAATGAAAGTGAAGTTTGCACGACAACTGATGATATAGCTATGCAATTTACTGATATAAATAACACCAAAGCATACATGTTAGGTGTTTTGCATCAGAAAACTTTTTTAGTGCAAGCAACAGGTAATGGAGAATTCATTTGTTGAACTAGAGAAAATTCATCAATGGAAATTCATAACCACTATGACTGCTTCTTGTTTTAAATCACTTAAAAGCATACAAACTCCAAGAAAGCTTGGAGTTTGTATGCTTTTATTTATGTTAATGTCTTATGATTGTGTTAAGTTTAAGGTTATATAACAGGTGGGCAAGCAAGAGTTCAGTGGGAGCCGCAATGTAGGTTTTGCAAAATGCATGGGAGCCGCAGTTCTGTATGGTCGTGGTGGATAGTAGGGTAAGGTGCGTGATTTTATTATATAATATAAAGCAAATATTGAATTTTATTAATAAACATATTTTCACAAAATTATAAAAATAAAATTGTAAAAATATTAATAAAAAAACAGAAATTAACGCTTTTAGCAAGAGTCGCATGAAACTCAAAAGGGGCCGTATGCGGCTCTCGGAGCCGCATTTGCCCATGCCTGTTATATAACTTGTGAATGATTGTGTGAGGGGTGGGCCATGGGTATCAAGTTTGGAATATAATTATATACCACTTATTCGGATACTAGTCTGTTGGACTAGCCCTCTGCATCGAAGGTTGGCAATTATAGTGTTTATTAAAAAAGGTGGAGACAAACGATTGTAAAATCACCGTCTCCCGTCAAGCTCTTGACACCAGTAAGTCAAATTATTGTGGACTAACACGCATAAACTGTTATTAAAAAGGAGGGCCAAAGTTTTAAGCGAGTGGAGAGTGCATAGGTAAGTCGATAGGAGTCCGTTGAGAAAACTAGAGTCAAGTCTAATTAACAGCTATTCAAATACTTTAATTAATAAATAACAAGAATACATATGGACTAACTGATTAGAATCTAACTATGATTCAACCTTAAAGTTAAATCCCTAACTGTGAGATTGAGAGAGAGAATTTACAAATTTAATATATTATCTCATTTATAATGTGATTGATAACATTTCTGTACTCTGGGCGGAAGTTCCCATTCCAGGGACACAAATTCATAATAAGAGGATACTGGATGATGTGCTGTGCCCAGTGCTTGGTGCGTATCCTGTATTTATACTATTTTTCTCCTCCAATAGAGATTAAGAATTAAGATCATCTGACTGGGTATCATGATGAGTCTTTTGGTTTAGTCAGCCTTTAGTCATGGGAGATAAAGATCTCTCTCAGGAACTGACTGTCAACACAGGAAACATTTGTTCCTTGTTCTCTTTGATGTGTAGCTTTGATAAAAATTTCGAATTATTATATTTAATTTTAAAAGTTTTTCTATTAATTTCTAGAATATTTTATCTAAAAAAATTCAGAATCTCACAATTGCATTAAATAATATAGGTGCAATGTTTTATGTTTATGCTTGCTTAAAAAAATATGGGAATAAAAGCCCATTGACAATGGGCTTTTATTTGATTTGAATAAAATTAAAATAAATATATATCAAACATTTGTATGGATATTTTCTTTTTACCTGCCAATTATATGAAACTGTCTTAAGACATAGGCTATCATGGGTTGGGTTAGGTCAGGGATGGGCAACCTGCGGCCCGCATTCATATATTTTGCGGCCCGCGACGCATAAAATCGCATAAATTGAATAAATATATCAATTTCCCAGCTTAAGGAAGTATGTAGCAAAAATTCAAACGTTATTTTTACAACTTATGTATGTGAATACTTTTTCCCGCAATGAATTTAGTAAAAATTAAAACAAGAAACCGGCTAACAGACATATGGAAACTAATTTAAAACTAGCAGTGACGAATATTTAACCAAATATTTCCAATATATTACGTTTACATCAGTTCCAGAAGCTAAATTAAGTATACCTAATCTAATTTATAATTATATATGAATAAATAATTCTGATTTACCAACATTTTTTTTCCTCTTTCTCTTGTATGCGGCCCGCATCAGTTCAAAAGTCTTAAAATGCGGCCCTTACATAGAAAAAGGTTGCCCATCCCTGGGTTAGGTTATGAATTTACTCATGAAATAGGGTGACCAAATATCTGTAGCATGCAGATGGCTACCAGTCCAAATCCTGCCCTGTCATTACTTCTGTGCTTAATAAAATTTCATTAAATTCTAATATGACCCCATTGGTTTGTAATTTGTTTTGTCAGTGAGTGTGTATTTGAAAGAATAAAATTTGAAAATAGCATTTTTAAAATTGTAGACATAAATTCCCACTGAGGTCTGTTGTCATTCCTTAATCTCAAGAATAGAATTAGATAAATGATATCTGAGACTGGATATGGGAATCTTGGGCAGGAGGCCCCAATTAACTACGTAAGAACTTCCGATTCAAGTTGGAAGTCACATTATTTCAATTTGAAACTTCCCCCTGGAAGACATTAGATAGATGACCGGCATGATTATTATTACAGGATAAGTGTGATGTATAAGGGCAAGCCACTACTAATTTGAGGTGGAGAGCATATATTTTAAATTAAATTAATTCAAAATATGATTAAAAATTGCAGCTCGGAATTGTGAGGATGACACAATAAATAATTTGATAATATCTGCTTGTATTTGGTTATCCTCAGTGAACAAATAATTGACATATTTTAATGATACTGATCTACTGTTCAACAACAATTCACGATGATAATTAAATAAGAATAATCTGCTATTATTTATCAAAATATATTCAGATATCTGCTGGATTCAACAAATATCTGGATATATATATCAAAATTAACCTAGGAATTGTGTGATCAAACAAAAGAGGAAAATTGCTTCTCTGTGTATTGTATAAATATTAATTTTATACTCATTAAGTTTAAAAACAAAAATCTTTGAATTGTGCTTCAAATCAATTATTTACTATTGTTCTGTGCAAATACACTCAAATTCTTTCTAATTTGGACTTATTTAAGTATATGATGCAGGTATGCACTGCTGCATGTATAATTATTTATTTCCACTTAATTGATCAGAATCAGATATATAGTTAAATATCAATATGTGCATGCAGATTCTTAATGTACTGTATAAAAAACTGATAATTCATTTATTAAGAATAAAAATAATCTGATTATCATCTAAGTCATGATTTGTTATGCTTCAAATTCTCTGACTCATACATCTGTCATGTTTTCATGCTGTCATACATCTTGTTCATCTGTCATGCTTTTCTATATTTCATTTTACAATAGATATCGGAGAAATTGTCATTGTTGTATTGTGTGTCGCCTCATCAGATGTCAAGCACTTATTTTTCAAAATTTTCTTCACTTGCAGAGAGAATCAAATGGGACGAAGACATTATGTGGACTATCTCGGCTCCATATTTAATACTGGTAGTGTGTGTGGTCTAGCATTGTTATTGGAAAAACTACTCTAATTAGCAGGTTCTGGACTTTCATCTTGATATCATTGTAAAGATTTTTCTAAGAATCAAATTGTTTTCTCATTCAGAAAGGTTCCTTGGGGCACAAAATATGCAACATTGAGACCAACAAAAACTGATCAGTACCTAGGAAGAGGGATTCAGAGAGAGTGCAACTAATATATTTTTCAAGAAATTCACACTGGAAAAAATTATGGAAATGATTGTGAATTAAATGATTAGCCAGTGTATTCATATAATTCATGTAAATTAATTTATATAAATTCTTTTTTTTCTGCCTGTCAATGGATAATCAAAACAAACCTTTAAGTCAGTCAGAACACTGGTTCTTATCCCACAAAATGTCATGCATGAAGTGAAATTTTAATGAATAAATTATAATCTTAGTTCAAGGAATATATTTCTACTATAAGTTTATTTGGTTTGTAATAATTGGTTAATGCCAAAAGAGCGTTCTGAAAAAAAATGTAACAAGGAGAATAGATGTAAATCACATTGTGTTATCAGAAGATCTAGATGATGACTAGAAATTAACCTAAAATTGAGTAGCAGAACAGTTCTGAAAAACTGGATCTTAAGTCACCCTGATGAATCCCAGATTCTGAGGCACTGTAGAAGTAGGCATTGGTCATAGCGGCCAAAAGTCATATTGAACAACCATCCGTGCTCAGTTTGCAGACCCAGATTCCGAGTCCTAATTCTCTTAAGGACCCGTAGAGGTCCTTGTCCGTAATCACTATTAAAACCTTCAGGCCTCCATTTTAAAAGCAGTGTTAATTGTTTGTGAATAATTTTTATAGATGAGAGCGTTGCGAAATTCACCAAAGGGTATTTATTGTGGCCATATACCCATACCCATAAAAGACCACACTGTAGTAAATGTGAAAAAAATTAAGTAATTTGTGGTAATTATATGAAATTGTGTGATGGCGGAATTTCTGAGCAATAAAGTGGGACATTCACGCCGAAACCGGAACAGATGGCCATCCTGGTCCAGTGCCGAGTTGTCCGTTTTCGGTATTAAGAAGGCGCCTTTTTCAAGCCCATGGTAGATTCCGCTAGACCGTAATGGGATGGTGAAGAACGGGCCTTACATCACTACAGACAATATCCGAAAAATTCATGGGGTCTATTGACCTGCCCGGATACGATCCTTCATTCCTGTTAATTGTCTCGGTTATCCCTCTGGCTCTAATGTGGGACTAAATACCCAAATCTTCCTTGTACACGGCTTTGAACGAATTAGAAGTTTTCTCAAGTATACTTAAGCTATTTATGCATGTTTTAGGCAACGGGTATTTATGCAGTACATTAAAACTGTTTACGTCGAATTAAATGCACAATACAATGAATTATTTCCACAATTAACAATTTATCATTTACGCAACTAACAAAATTAACAATTACCCGTTTATTGACGTAACAATTTTTCTTTTGTTTTCAATTATGTTTTAACAAATATGTAGAAAAATATACATTGACACAAATGGATAATATCTCGAGTAAGTTCCATATGGACGTCCTGGATAAATGTGGATTCCGTGTTAAAGGGAGTCTTGGAAAAGGATCTTTCAACTTCATTAAAAAATTGCGCTGTGTGAAAACTGGTTGTCAATTAGCAGTTAAAATTTTACATAAATTCGACAAAAACAATGCGAAGAACGAGATGGACAGATTTATAATTGGAGAGCTGGCTGTAGTCCGTATCATTAATCATCCGATCATCATCAAGTTCATAAAGACTATCGAAACAAGCAAACAGTAAGATAATCTGATGAGAAATTCGATTAACTTTATAAATATGTATGGGATATACTTTATTTTATTATATTGAATAATTATTGGGTTACAATTTGAAAAATTAGACACAAGTTCCCACCTACCTACCGTCTGTCTGCCTTTCTTTCGAGATGGAGTTAAATAGATGAAAGCCGAGACTAAATATGGAAACCTTAGGAGTAGGAAGCCTCCACTAACTATATACGGACATACGATGTAAACCGGAAGTCTTACTATTTATGTCCAAAACAACGTCGACTTATTAACCCATTTCTTTGATGAACGTAATTTTCATTTGAATTTCCATCTTTCGCAAATGTCTATCTTAACATTAGTTTTATAAAGAATTCGTTTGCAATATACAAAACGAAATTGCCTTTCTTGTTTAATTATTATTTGAAGTGTCAACAGGAATGCATTTGCCATCGTTTAAAACGTTGCTAAGCTGACCTTTAATATATGTTTAATCTAATGAGAATTTGCAATGTTTAAAACTAATTTGCCCTACATCCACCAGATAATTGCGAGATTGAGGCCGAAGTTTCAAACGCGAAAACGTATACGTCGGACGTTCAGCGCCGCTTTCCTGTAAACCTAGAAGTTTGACAATGGCGTTTGGAACGTCGAGCATGATTCCACTGACTTTCCAAACACCATTGTCAAACTTCTAGGCTCACAGGAAAGCGGCGCTGAACGTCCGACGTATACGTTTTCGCGTTTGAAACTTCGGCCTCAATCTCGCTAATCTATAGTAATGCATTTCTCAATCGCTCCGAGAAACCCGTGCTTTAACGCGATTCATTGACTGTTTGGATCAATCATCATATTTCATCCCCTGTCCTGTTTCTATTACAAACATCTTTGGTAATGAGGAAAATTAATGACGACCATATGTACTGTGTACTGTAAAATGCTTTCGTACAAAAGATACAGACAACACTTATTTTACAAATGCAAAAGAGTACTAGATGTAGTACTATAATTCGGTTGCTATAGTAGTGGAGTTCAATCTATTATAGAATTCATGAGTAGTCTATACAAACGGTTAAGCTTAATGAAGCTACTGGCCACGAACAATTTTCCCGTTTGCTTTACGTGTCTAACACCTAAATGCCATTTGTCCGTAGTTAGTTCTTCCGGGACGTACGATGCTCTAAATAAAATTGATTTTGATAACTTGAAACCGTGTCGTATTTTTATTGTTGTTTCTAACACACGATGCAGTGTAATCCAGCGACCACTTGGGTTCTTTTCATCTTTATTTCAGTTGATGGTAGAGAAAGTTTCAAATTTGTCCTTTCTTAAGGTGCACTTTAAGGTACTTTATATCTGTTAGGTCTTAACAATCTCACCTTGTATCTTCTCTGTTTTGGTAATGTTCAGTTGTTGAACTGTATGCATTTCTTGCACTAGATGAAGTCAGCCGTTTCTGTTTCTGTAACTTGTTTTGATAACTTGAAACCGTGTCGTATTTCTATTGTTGTTTCTAACACACTTCATCTACTGCAAGAAATGCATACAGTTCAACAACGGAACATTACCAAAACAGAGAAGATACAAGGTAAAATTGATTGTTAAAGTTCCTTAAAATAGCGATTAAAAGAATAGATTTAGTCAGGTCTACAATACGAACATTCTTAATAGAGGAAGACAGTAAAACACAATAAAATAATAAAAATGTGTAAGATAGTTTTATAATTAATCGAAAAATTCAATATATTTTCAGAAATTCACTTACAAAATTGTTATTTGCTTTCGACAGGGCTGAATTAATCAAATACCGCAAAAAGTCCAGTTCTATAGCTGTATCTCTTTCGATGTTGTCCGTTGAAAATCTCGCTTCACTTATTATTGTTGATTAAATGTAATTTGGATTAGAGGATTATTTAAATACGAAAGTGGTTGTGAAGCCTCTGAAAGCACGAGGTTCTAAGCATCGCCTTTATTTAGAGCAGGTCAACTGAGTTGCATTGTATTGGGTTCGACCAGGCCGCAAGACCTGGTCGAACCCAATGGATACGAATAGAAAAACCCTCTTAGTGCCACAGAACGATAAGAAAGAAATTACATCTGAAAATGATTCTCAAGGATTCAGAATGTATGAAAATTTACCAAAGAATCAATGGAATCCATTAATTAACGATCCTCGGCCCGAAGGATTTACTCATACTTATCGCTAATGGATTCCATTGATTCTTTCGTAAATTTTCATACACGGTAAAGAGAAGATAAACGTGAAAAAATCGGTATTATTATTTAGATGTCCTTTAATGTAGTTTTGATGATAGTATTTTATTTTATGCAAATAGCTGATTCAACAAATAAAACTAGGTTATTTGAAACAAATTTTCTTGGCATTCAAATCAATTTGTTTGTAATTACTTTCATCTTAATGTGTTGTTTTCAATTGTTTTTGTATACACAGAATAATTTCTTGCTGCTTTTCTTTTGTTATTTATGCAAAGACTTAGAACATTCCTTGAATTATTTGTGCAAGAAAGTTTCAACATTTGAGAACGACTAAACTAAGAAAATTCTTGTGATATCAAATAAGTAAACTCAATTGGTAGAGGTCATATATCACATTCAAGAAATTTACTCTCCGGTATTATTCCTTCGGACAATTCTAATTATTGGGAATGCAGTTTTTCAAATATGTATAATCATTCAACTTTCAAATAATTCGATAAGAATGGTAAGAATAAGATATGATATAGAAGTAAAATTTATTTCCTTTTGCATATTGCACGAATGCACTTATTAATTTTACATGAGATCCGTTCCAGAACTACCAAAATTTTCTGGATGGAAAAGTGTTTTTAATAAAATACAAGAGATGGGGTCACCAAAATTTTAACTGTTGCCGGGAAAACTTGCTGCTGGTTTATTTCTGTATGGATGTGTGTGGGGGGCATGATTTGATTTACCCTCTTTGAAGCTTAATAACTCCTGTGGTTTTTGTTGAAAATTTTTGAAATTTTGCAGGGCGGTTTGTATCTTAAGGGGATTGATGCTGTTAAATTTTGGTCGTTAAAGGGCAGGGAGATAAAGGGGGTCGAGTGTATCTCTTATAGGGTCAGACATGATTTTACTCATTACTAGCATTTACAGTTTTTTTTATAAAACCAATCCCTACCCTCAAAATTAAGCTTTTTGCCATTTTATAATAATTAAAAACACAAAAAGTTTTTAAATAAAATATCCTAACAGACGACGCAAAGGAAATGTAGCTTTATTCATAATGTCTGGTCGATTCAATAAATTAATCAATATTTATCAAACTGCATAGCCATTTTAGTCATTATTCATGATGGCTGGGCATTATAATGCCCTATTAATCACTTGGCCCATAACACGTATATATCGATTCGAAAACGTGAATATGTTGGCAAACTTTGCCATTTACATTATCGTGTAGACAGGCGTTTTAATTTGCTTACAACGATCAATTTTCTCGAACTAATTTCTCTTTTATCACGCAGCAAGCCATCCGAGTAAAAACAAAGTACAATTTCCTTATTATACTCTCACAATACAAAATTTTCAAGTCTTGGTAAGTTTAATCGAAATTAATGAATATTTATATTTTCCAGTTAATAATTTGATACCGTTTGAAATTTCAATTTGTAACTGTTTCAATTATTATCAAGTAGATAATTAAACTATAATCATTGAATTTTGAATTATAAAAGTCCACGTTAATATTTATCTATTTAAATCTTTAAGATGTAAACAAGGAATGTTATAGAAAAATTCTAAAATCGATAATTTTGGCAATGGCAATCTTCACAATCTGAAACCTATAAATGTGGTTCCGGTAATAATTCCACGTCAGAATCTATTGTCATTTTGCTATAACGTCCGCACATAACGTCAGCACATTAAAATTAGAAGTGTGTTCAATATGGCATCGTAATAAGGAATAAAATCCTGCGTAACTAAACACAAACGGAAATTCAACCATGTCTAAACTAGCGTTTAGACGTGGCTTAATACACAGACAGAAAAACGGTATATAAAAGCCTATTAACATCTACGACAAAGTTTCTCGATTTGGCTGGAAACTATGTTGAAAAATAGCCTAAGATTATAATTTGCAGTTGTATGCAATGCCGTAAGACTTATCTAACTGTATTGATGTTGCTTCAATAATCAAACGGAAGTTAATTTCTGAATACCTGTTGTATTTATAAAAAACATTAGCGAGGTTGAGCCCGATGTTTTAAACCCGAAAACGTGTAGGTTGGACGTTTAGCGCCGCTTTCCTGTAAGCCTAGAAGTTTGACAATGGCCTTTGGAGAGTCAGTGGAATCATCATGCTCGACGTTCCAAACGCCGTTGTCAAACTTCTAGGCATATAGGAAAGCGGCGCCTAACGTCCGACGTACACGTTTTCGCGTTTAAAACTTTGGCCTCAACCTCGCTATTAACTTGTAGAAAAATGAATTAGATTTTAGGATTAAATATCATATAAAGTAAAATGTGAATATTTTATTTATTTTGTGAAATAATTTACATATTATAAATGTGATTGAAATAAAAGATCAATAATTAAATGTGTTTTATATTATTTAGGTAATTCGTGAAACGGCGAATGAAAAAGATTCTTTATAGCATACACTTCAAAATAATTTACTGAAAAACAGATTGTTTATACTATTTGGTATACCTTTTTTTTAAATTTTTGGCCATTTTGTCTTATTTTAAAAATGAATTAATTTGATTTCATTGTAGCGATCAAAACGAAAAATCAACCACAGAAATATCAATTCCGTTACAACAGTTCTCGAAAACAATTCCACAATGATTATGTGTAAGAACGAATGGAAACCTCTTAGATTCAGCATGAATCTCATCGGTTTGCAATTAAAAAAGAGATTTTCTCTGTATATCGCCTTGATGCTGATAGGAGCAAAAATATTTCCTATTTTCTTCATTTATGCATCAGTTGTAAAAGTGTTAACGGATCGTTTATCTGTTATAACATGCTTTATACACAGTTTTTTTTCTGTTTCCTTTATTATTTATGTAATTATTCTGTATCATTTTCACATCACAAAGAGGAAAATTTTGAACAAAATCGCAAAAATACAAAAAATTTTGCAGAGTAAAGAAGACAACGGAAAGAAGATTCTCTTATTTAATTCCATTTTTATTTGGTTAAATAATTTGATCATCTCGGTAATCTTTTTCTTTAATCGTAATAAAATGCCAATTAATTTAATCGAAAACACATCGTTCAGAATACATTTTCTTAATTATGAATTGAGAAGTTCCACAATATCGTATATTTTCGTCTGTTGTTTCTTCTTCTTTTCGTTTATCCAAAATAATTTCCTGTTACTTTTCTTTTCTACTATTTGCAGAAAGTTCGAAAACTCCTTTAAGTGTCTTAATAAATTAATGCTTAATTGTGTATGCGAAAGAGAAGATATTAATATAATAATGAATAAGTATATACAATTGTTAAATATTATAAATGACGTAGAAGTTATTTATTCTCCGATATTATTATGCTGGACAATATTACATAGTTCAAACATTATTTTCAAACTTGGTATAATTCTTAATGATAGTGGAGAGTTGTCATTGATATTTTGTATTACAGATATCGTTTGTTACACTATTTTTCCGTTTTATCTGCTTTCTGGTGTTTGTTTTTCTTCTTCGAACGTAACTAAAACTGCCGAAAACGTCTTAAAAGACATTTATAAGGCTTCTGTTGATAGCAATGACATTTCTCTGCAAGAGGAGGCTTTTCGATTTTATGTGACATCTCTTCAAGATTTGCCAAAATTTTCTGGTTGGGGTTTGTTTAATGTGGATAACAATCTCTTCGTAACTATTGTTGGCATGATAATTACATACTGTGTTATCATGATTCAGTTCTCAGAGATGAATTAATATTCATTGTTATTATAAAATATAGTTTTCTTCGTATACCATTTTAAATTACTGCAATTATGTATGCTGTATTAATTTTTAATTATCCCAGAAGCTTCAATAACTGCACTATGCCGGGTGTTGCAAATTGGGCAAGGATACAAACGAGTAGCAAGTTTGCAAATATCAAATTTTTCTTTATGTACCTGATTATTAAAGCCAAATGAACTGCCGAATTATCGGGCTATAAGATTAATGCTTCTATTTAATCAGCCGAAATAGATAAATCAAGAACACTAGAGAGCAAAAGAAGTACTGAAACGCATCTGGAAAACGAACTAGAAATAAATCTTTCAAGCTACAGGTTAAAAACACATAGCATCTGTCTTTCTCTTCAATTCGTCACAATGCCAGGCTGCAATTTTTAATCATCCGCTCAATGCTTTTCACTTAAAAGTGGCTTGCTCCTGTACATCATACTTTTCCTTTAACAATAGACTCGCGCCGATTATCTATCTAACACCTTTGGGCTGGCCACGTGCAGTTTTCCGGGTTTTCTGCACGTCCTTAACGCTTGAATAGGAACCAGTTATCTAAAAGACCTCCCGGAATGCATATTCTGCGCTTAACGACCATTATAAACGCATACAACTACTATTACATGACAATTACATCACACTTTACCACGGGGCTTATATCAGCTAGTTGGGCATGAGCTTCTAGGCTCATGCCCAATTATGATTAACCTGAATTTTCATATCTTAGTTAAATTCTATCTAGTAATTCGATTATTTAAAATGATTGTAAAATATGTAAAAATTATGTAAAATATTTACTATATTGTTAATATTACAGTGTTATTACACTCGCATTATTTAATTAAAGAAGTATAATTATGTGCGTATAAGATATTCCTGAATAAAGAGTTGTGTTAAAGATGTCCTGTGTCTACCTATGCACCCAGTTGTGAAGTACAAAATAAAAGAGTATAACTTTGTTTTAATTATAATAAAATGTAACTTCAAAATGCATATTATGAACCACTCTAAATATTTAATTCACTAGATTCTTATAATCCAGTAATTTGTCCTTTGATATTATTTGTTACGTTATCATTGAAATTCGTCTAATGATTGACAACAAAGTTTTACACTTTAGTACAGTCACAACTTGGATTTTTTTAATGCACTATAAACACAACTTTTCATTTAAATGTATATTTCAAATTTAGATAACAAATATTTACATCCATTTTATGGTATAATAAATATTGACTGACTGCAGAATGAAAGGCAAAATGTTTACATTGACATGTTTAATAAAGTAAAGTAAACATTCGAGAATATTAAATTTTTCGAATTACATTTAAAAATATCCCAAACGATTCCTAGCAATCAAGTAGAACAGTTACGAAATATATGTGTCTTTTCACAAGAATTTTCTTGGTGAGTCATAACCCTGTACTTAGTTGTAGTTTAAAATCCTAATATAATTATTTAATTTTTAATCTTCTGAAACCATATTTCCCTAATTTCTTTGATTCACTAACACAAGGTGTGTTACCGTTTCAACACTTGGCTGTATTTCATCTTTATTTAGTTGAGGACCCCACTCCTGACACCTCAACTAAATAAAGATGAAATACAGCCAAGTGTTGAAAGTGTGGAAATGGTAACACACCTTGTGTTAGTGAATAAAAAAAAACATAAATAAATAAATAATTATTTAAATTTTAAACGAATAAAATCATACTGGTTTAAATAATTAAGGTGCCGTAAATGTAAAATATTTACGAATAATTTTAACTATAATTTTCCTACAGTTGCACGAAAAGAAACCAATCTAAAGACATGAATTCTATTAGAATATTATCGTCGAAGGAATATCAGACAAATCAAAGACTTATTAAGAATAAATGGAAAGCATTAGTGACGAGTATGAGCATTTTTGGTTTAAAATTTGATAAGACGTTAAACTTTCACGTGATATTTATGCTAATAGGGGCAAAAGTGGCATCGATTTTGTATATTTTTTATATTCTAACGACGATGCAAGATAAGAAGACTTCAGCAGTTACTTACATTATTAACATTTACTTTCTTGTCATCATTGTCGTTTATATGATACCTTTGTATCACTTTCACGTCAACAAGAAAAAATTGCAATCGGTAATAGAAAATCTGCAACAAATTATAGAGAATGGAAGCAACGTAACTAGAAGAGATAAATGCCTGGCATTCAGATGTTTTTTAATCTGGTTCAATGATGTTGTAATGATCAGAATAACTAATTTGATTAAATTTAAAGAAAATTTCGACCAAACAAACACTTCCACATTTCTCAAAATAAAATTTATTATTTCAATAACTTTGTCAAATTTTGCACATTTATTTGTATTTATACAGAATAACTTCTTGCTACTTTTATTTATTTATATATGCAAAGAATTAGAAAATTGTTTCAATTTTTTATGTCAAAACGTATCCGATACCGAGAAGAAAAACATGGAAATTAACAATGTAATTACGGTAACGAAAAAGTACACTCGAATGATAAATATTATAAATCAAATGCAAGATATTTACTCTCCCATATTATTTCTATGGGCAATTTTTATAAGTAGTGTTGCGATTTTTCAAATCGGTGCATTTGTTGAATATTTAACGAGTTCGACAGCTGTGTTCCTCGCATTGGAATTTTTTTGCTTATCTGGTTTTCAATTATTTTCATTTTTTAACGCTTGTTTTTCATCTTCGAACGTAACTAGAGCTTCGAAGAATTTACTAAATCTCATTTACAAAGAGGCTGAAAATAGCAAAGTTAAAAATCTGGAAGAATCGACATTCCGATTTTACGTAAGATCTCTTCAAGATTTACCCAAATTTTCCGGTTTGGATATGTTTTATTTGGATAAAAACTTTGTAGTGGCCATTTTTGGTGTGATAATGACTTATACTGCGATAATGATTCAATTCGCTAATTTGCAGTAATCGCCTACAAATTCAGTATTAACAATGTCGTGCAAAATATTTCGAGTAAATGTGTTAAAATTAACTATATCAGTTTAATGTAAATTAAGTAAATTTAATTAAATTATAATCCAACTTAACATAGTCAAGTATTCAATTATGGAAATGTAACTTCCGTATTTTACAGTTTATTGTAAAAGTCTGGCAACTTTTGCGTGATTGTATGTATCGGTATTCACGATTTCGGGTCATTTAATTGTACTTTTCGGCAATATCTATGCGGAATTTTCATGTATTTCTATAAAGCCTTACCTTTCTCCGATAAATAAAAGTGCAAATTCTAATTTTACTTTTTTAAAACCATAATACAATAAAAATAAACCGAGTTGCTTAACTTTCCCTGCAACATTTGGTTGGTCGCGCCATCTGTCATCAGATTTTATTTAGAAATCATTTTACATTTTTTTGTTTCATGTTTCGTTCAACGATGCACCACCAAAAACATTGAAGGTACCGGTACTGTACATCTTATTAATTGATTCGTATTATTAATTGAAAACTTATTACTGTACTACATGTATTGCAAACTTTTATTTTTATTTCAATATTGAAGCTAAGTACAGTACATGTGAAACTTTCCAAAAATCTAACATAACATTCGTGATTTTACATTTTATATTTATTATTATTAACAGAATGCTATACAGTAAAAACGCAGTAATAATGTAGAATTTAATATCTTCTATTATTTTGTCAGGTATATTTTTCTATTTTTATTATGAAAGAAACGACAATGTGATAATTTCTCTTAACACTGCTTTCAATGGTGTTAATAACATTCAATAGAATATGCAGAAAAAATTTGTCTTACTTTTACAATCACATAAAGCATTTTTATGCTGTTTGAACTAAAGTACATGATGTGCTGTTCAGAGAAAAGGATTTAAATAAAGTTTTAACATAAGCGAAGTTTTACAACGATATTGCAGCTTCTCCAACAGTAAATGCTGGAAATTTCCTGCAGAAGCTCCGAAATCCGATGGAGTGAGGTCAAGAAAATTGGCAGTCCAGATTTTATGGAAAATTATGGGATCAGCGAAGAAGTCTTCCAAAAACTGTAGTCCAAACACCAGAACATATGTGAGCAAGAATGACGCCATTTCACGCAAAGTTCAAATACAAAACGTACAGATTACTCATATGCAATTTCGTACGTATAACTCTAATGTCATTGCGAATTTCTCACTGCACTGTGCAGTGAAGAACACCCTATACTAAAGGTAAAAGAATGCACTCAGCCGTTCGTTTTGACCAGTTGTAAAATCATTATTTATTTATAAATTGTATCATAAGTAAGCTGTAAGTAAGCGTAACACTAAGTATAGTCACGAATACGTTACTATCCACATAAAATATATCCCAAGCGGAAAATCTTGGCAAATCGTGTAGAGCGTGTAGAGAGAATCGAAATGCCGTTTCCCGAACAGTTTTATCATCGCATTCGACAGAAATTCGGTAAATGGCATTGACTACGTTCCTAGCTTCTTTCGTTACATTCGAAGAAGAAAAACAAATGTCGGTGAATAAAACGAATTGGAAACAACAATATAAAGTAAACAGAAGCAGGTTTAATAAATTTAAGGTTAAATAGTTAAGAATAAAGCCTAAAGAAAAAATGATATTTCCGCTGACCAAAATTGACCAAACAAGTAATATTTTAGAATATATTTTGCCTATTTCATTCGTGACATCTACCAGTTGCCCGTATTTCAACGATGTCTCCTCAATTGTCTTTGCAATATTTTCTTTTTTAAGAGTTTCTTTACGTAGACGAGTAAAAGAAATCTTTAATTGTTTGCATATTGTAGAAAAGAAAAGAAATAAAAAGTTGAGGGGAGTATACACAAATATCGAAAAACAGCAAAACGAAATATAATACGTAAAACGAATTTCACTCGTAGACATTTTGCTAGCAAACATTACCCGAATACCTTTGATTCTTTCTTCCGTGCTTGTATCTACGAGACTATAATAAAATAACAAATTGTGAATAATACTATTTATCCAAATAAAACAACATTTAATTAAAAGACAAGTAGAATTTTCGTATTCTTTCAATGGTACGATTCGATTTAGATCTTTTATCTTCGACAAGATCGTTTCTTTAGTTATATGAAAGTGATACAAAGGAATGATGTGCATGACGAGAGAAGGTATAAAATATAAAAATATAAGGCAACTGAGTGTAGAAAATTGTTCTTTTGAAAGGCTGAAAATTCCAATGCAAATGAAGACGATAGGATATATTTTACCTCCGATCAGGGTTGTTATAACGTGTAGGGAGAGTCTCTTCTCAAATTTCAAACCTAAGATGTTCATGCATTTTATTAACGGTTTCCATTTATTATTAAATAGAATTCTTCTGTGTTGTACGTTTTGATTTGGTAAACTGGCAATACTAATTGAATTCATGTTACTCATTATGACTTTTAAATACCGGACTCTCAATCTGAAATTAAATAAAAAAGATTTTATATAGAAACTTATAAAACTTTTTCGGAGGAAATAATTTATAGAAAATTTAAATATTTTATAAGAATTGTATAGAGAATTCTCAATATTGTTAAAAATTAAACCGGAGTTTGCTGAAACACTTCTAATTTTGGACACTACCACTGCTTTTTTTCATAACCGTCGTGAGTTCAGTCTGGTTCAAAATGGCGACGACCGGCTGCCGAGGAAAGGGGTCCAATATATCCGGGATAAACCATTCAAAAATTTGTGCCTATATTTAAAAATTGAAAGTGAAATAAACTATTATTTTTGTCACTTTCACAATATTTACTTTTCACCACTTACAAAGTAGACCATAGTGGGCTTGTTCGCAATATGGCCCACTTGTCACTTTGTGGAAGCATTTAATTAATGTAGTTTACTGAAAACATGTTGTATTGACAGTTTGGCAGCTTGACGACAGCGCTGTTTTACCAGGGCGCACCAGGACAGCCACCTAGTACATTTTTTTTTTACGTAGGGCGAACCCATTGAACTTTCTGAACATCTAACTTGGACTTCAGTCTATGTATATGTTGGCAAATATTGCAATTATGTTATATAACAGATTATTTATAAATATTTTTACAAACTCCGTATATAGATTGCCGGGAGTTAGCATGTGCTTCTATCTCTCTGAGCATCATGACTTCAAGTAGTGGTAGAATCCTTAGAAATATTTATATATGGTTTGAAACGAGAAATTTAGCAAGGCATTACAGGAGTTAATTTAGCTGTCTAGGTAAGTTCGAGTAGAAATCAGCTGCTTGAAAAATTTTTCATGGATATGTATAGCCCAGTCTCACACCATTCCACTGTCCTCGTTTGGGCCTGGCCAAACACACAATGGACATGGTAAAAAAAGGTTCTGTCAATGCTTACAGGAAAAACAACGAATTAGAAAAGTTATTTAAGCTAAAAGAATTTAAACAGATAAATATAATGCAATACTTAAAAAGTTTAGTTTTATAACTTACCAAAGACTGAGAAAGTCTGTTTTGAATCTTCTTCGGACGTAGGAAAAATTATTTTCAAGACAATTCATCTATTACTTTATATTTTATAACATGGTAAAATTGCTGAAGTATCTTATGTAAATATAGTGAAAATTGAATAGGAGAAGAATAGTTGGTTTCTATGAATATTTCAATGAACAGTTTCGAAAGTAAACACTTTAATGAGACTTATTGTACTTTTATCATTAAAATAATCTATACATTTTGTAATGAAAAAACTTCGTAATACAGAAAGAGATATATTGATTGTAGACAGTTTTTAGCCTATTTTTGCAACAACATTAATATCTTGAAGGGTGAAAGTGTCAAACGAGTGTTTGATAAAATATCAATATAAACTAAAGTACATGTCGTAAAGGATATTGGCAAAGAAAAGTATAAAAAAAAAATAAAGTGGATGTGACAAAAGTCAGGTCTTGAATCATCACTTCATTGTGAAATAAAATAAAAATTTTAAAGAAAGGGAAGTAAACAGATAGTATGGGGTAAAGTATGATAGTTTTTCGATATTATTTTATATTTGATTTGAGAAAAGACTGAAATGCCGCGGGACACTATACAGCACCTCTACGCCTCCATGCCTGCCAGTATCACATGGTGTGTTCAGGCTAGAGGTGGCCCAATAGGCTACTAGAACCTTTTTTCATCTGTAGTTTCTCCTGCAATAAGTGATTCTTTTGCTTCTATTTTGTAATTACTTATTTATATCACAGTTACACTCACACGTGTACAATATCGTTCCATTCCGACAATTCCTTATTGATGCGCTAATCTTTATGGCACGAGTGTGTACTTAATCTTTTCAGCAAATAGGAAATGCAAATTTTTTGTTTATGGATTAAAAATGTATTATAATATTTACAGCAATCTATAAAATCCTGAAAACAGTTCTTGTGTATTTGGTTTCTTTTATACAACGAAATTCAGCTTTCGATAAATCACTCTCTTTAATATTTAAATAATTAAAGGTGATACTGTGTTTGAAATATATTTATTGGGCTGGAATTTGAAAAAAAATTGTAGGCTTATAAATTCCCACTGTTTGTCCGTCATTCCTTAATCTCGAGAAAAGCTCTCGAGATTAAGATAATTAATAGATAGATAAAAGTTGATACCAGATTTGGAGAGCGTTGGAACAGGAGGCCCTGTTTAATTATATAAGAACGTTTCAGTTTAAAAGTTTCCGCGAAATGAAGTTACATATATGACCGACATGACTCTGTTGTTATCAGGAAAAGTATGATGTACAGGGGCAAGATTATACAAATTTGAGATGGAGAACATATATTGTAAAGAAAGGTGTGTATCAAATGAATATCAGACAAAGAAAACACAATTGCAGAGATAAATAAAGTAAGAACAATTCGTTTTTATTTTACAATTCTTTTTGGAAGGTTATTCCCGGATATGTCGGCCCCCACAATCCAGGTTGGTCGAATCCAGGACGGATATGGAAAAAGACCCTCTAATTGTTCATGAACAAAAGAGGTTTAAACAATGAAGAAAAGAAATTTTGATTATAAAATGGTAAAGAATCTATTCGTATGAAATAAAACGTTAATGTCAGACTGAAGTGCAGCATGAAATAAGTATTGGGTTAATGTTACCTATGGTTCCAAAATGGCGGTTCGTCTCTGATTCCAGCAGATAGAAGAAAGGAAACAGTGGGGACGCACGTTCTAACTTAACCTAACCTATTATAATAATTTTGTTGGTAATAATTATGGTAATTTATTAGAATAAGTTAGGTTTTTTTATTTTTTTAACTCTTTCCGCCCTGTGGGCACTAAGAGGGCCTCTTTTAGTAGGCCCATTATGGGTTCAGCCAGGCCCACAATGGGGCGACCGGGTGGTGAGGGACGGGGCCCGACATATCCGAACGGACCACCCCCCGAAAAATTCCTGGGGATTATTCGACCCGTTCGGATTCGATCCCGGGTCCCCCAGAGCGGTAGGCTGCCACCTTTACCGCTCGGCCATCCGGCCGTCGAATAGGTTAGGTTAGATTAGGTTAGGTTAGAACGTGCGTCCCTACTGTTTCCTTTTTTGTATTTGCTGGAATCAGAGACAAGCCGCCATTTTGGAACCATAGGTAACTTAACCAAGTATCGCTAAGCCGATGATATACAAACCGATTTGTTTTTCAAATATTGAGTTAACGTCTATTCAAACCCATCAAAAAGTCGAAAACTGAATCATGATAACTCCGTAAGTGAGAATTACGCCAAAAATGGCTACCACAAGATTTCTGTCCACATGAAACATTTCCCATCCAGAAAATTTGGGTAGCACATGAATGGATCTCATGTAAAATCGATAAGTGCATTCGTGCAATGACTTAACATTACTTTGTGAAGACTCTTCATAGATATAATTTAATAGATTTATGGCTGCTTTAGTTACATTCGAAGAAGAAAAGCATACGTCACAAAAGGAAAAGAGTTGAAATACGCAAAAAGAAAGAAATTCTACTATAGAAGCCATTGCTGCCGAAGTATTTACACGTTGCATAATTATACCGATGTCAAAAACTGTATTTCCAACAATTAAAATTGGCCAAAGAAATAAAACTGGGGAATAAATATCTTGAATATTATTTATAACATTTACTAACTGGGTGTATTTATTTGAGGTAAATAGAACTTTCTCACTTACATCATTCTCAAATAATGAAACTTTCTCGCTTAAATAATTCAAGGAATATTCTAACTCTTTGCATAAATAAGAAAAGAAAAGCATCAAAAAATTATTTTGTACACACAAAAATAGTTGAAAACAACACATTATAATATACATAATTATAAACGTCTTGATTTCAGAACCAAGAAAATTTGATTGAAATATTTCAGCATTTAAATGAGTATGAACAAAATATGAAAATATCAGAATAATTATAGTATCTAACCATATTAGAACACATCTAAACAATAACATCAAACTATTCTCGCTTACATTTTCTTTAATATTTGTTATTTCATGTAAATTTTGTATAACGAATAATAATTTTTTCTTAGTTATGTGAAAGCGGTACAAGAATATCAAGTAACTGGAAAGAGAGACGAAAAAATACAGGAAAATAAAGCAATCAACTATTGTTTCCAAACGTAACATTATCTCAATTACGAAGAAGCCGTAGGAAATTGGAACCGCTATGGCTCCTAACAACATGAAGACGACACGCAGAGAATACGCTTCTTCAAACTTCAGACCGAGGAGATTCATACTTATCATTAATAGATTCCGTTGATTCGAGGTGTTTATATACTTTCCGTGTCTTCGAGATTCATTTTGAGAAGGAATTGTACGAACTGAATTCATCTTCTCGCAAAATATTTCGATTTCTTGTTACTGAATTTTATAATAACGTCAAACTTTACAACAAGAACTTTTATTTAACTAATAATAAATTAAACAATAGGCTTACTTACTTATTTTTTTTGTATATATAGATGAAGCGGAATTGTTTCTGTTTCTTCTATTTTCGCTACTTGTTTCTTTCCTGTATAAGAAAATAAAGGTTTACAGATACATTTATCTATTTGTAAGTTGTATTAGTGGTTGAGGGGTTGTTTTGAGAACAAATAGTTTATTCATAGATGTAAGAAAAAATATGTGAAAAATGAAGTGACAGGATAAGGTAACTGAACATGCCTCCAGGAATGACTTTCTAAGGTAAACTTGCTTTCTACAGGAAGGAAACTCAAAAAACTCCGGATGCTCGCAAATGAACAATGGGTCAGTTGAGAACTCGTCACTATGTGTTAGTATTTAATGGTTTTTATTTACTAGGACACTGATGGACGTAGTGTAGGTTAGATGGAGGTTAGTAGCAAGTTTAGTGGAAGTTATAAAAATCCAAAAGATTGGAAATTGTGCTAGTTAGGGATGGAATGGAAAGATCTTTAGATTTATTCTGTAGAATACAAGAAACTAGTACGTTACCTTGTGCTATTATTAGTTAATATACAGAAATTTTTGACAGAAAATTCTTCGAAAATGAATAAGCTGAAATGATTTTGGTTACTGTTTCCATTCTGCAAGCAATTTAACGGACTTCATACCAATGGCAACACGAGTTTAGCCATATTCACGTTTTTTGAATCGTTAGATTTACGTAGTAATAATTTACTAGTAAACTGATGAGAAAACAGAAAGCTTACATCTAAAGGCACGTTTCATTGTATTTCTATTTTAAATCAAAAGATAATGGCACCGTTTTATACAAGAAAATATCTAAATATACGAAATATAAAGCAAAAAGTTAACAATTACAACACAGATTAATTTAATTGCTGTTGTGTCTTTATATTTTTATTATATTATTGTCAACTGGAACCTATCATATTATTAGGACAAATAACCAGTACACTAGTGTAATTGATAATACGATAGGTCCCAGTTGAAAATAATATAATAAAATAATTACAACACTGTTTCGTTTAATTATAAGAAAATAACAATTCAATATAAATTAAGAATTAAGTATATTTTACTATATAACATGAACAAATTTCTGTTACGAAATGTAAAATGCTTTTGCATTTGTCTGGTATTCGACATTTCAAAAGATAAAAGCAAAAGTTTTAGTTATAACTTACCAGAAAATTTGAAGGTTCGCTGGCTATGAAAGAGCGGGTGACAGGAAATTTGTTAATACTTCGATCGATTCTACTGCAAATAATGTCGTGAAACACATTACTTGTGTTTACATTTCTTTATTAAAAGTTCTTGTGTTTACATTTACACATCAATTCGGGAGTTTCTCAATACTTTAATAAAACGAAATATAAATATTACATGAAAATGTAATGAAATTAATGAGAAAATGTTTACTTATAAAAACTAAATAAACACGGTTTATTTACGTTACGACTTTTAAAAATGAAATAAAATTGATTAACAAAATATTTTATAGTTTTCACCTGTTTACATTGTTTCGAAAATAAAATGGGCGAGAAATGCTTTCTGAGAAATATCTTAAATTATTTTTCTGTTCTTTCGAAAACTGTGTTAAAAAGTAATAAATTGCTGATTTATTATGTACATTTTTAAAATTCATAAGTTTGAATAACAAAAATAATTTATAAGAATTTTCCTTTCATCTCTTCTCCTGACCTGAGTATTTACAATAATGAAACTGTAAAAAAATAATTGCTCAGGCTTGAGGGATACGTGATTTTTAACGTGATTTTTAACGTGATTTTACAGTGACGATGCCTTTAGGCAGCAGTGGCGTGCCGTCATTGGAAGCGGTGGAAGCGCCGCTTGCCTTGTATTTTCTAGAAAATAAATACATATTGTGCGATTATTCTCATATAATTAAAATTAATAATTTATTATAACCGCATTATGTATCTTATTACAAATTTCTATACTACACGTGAAAAAAAAAGATAAGATTGCTATTGTATATTCGAATATTAGTGACAGAATAGAAGCGCTGTATTGTCAGCTTTCAAACAGCCAGATTATACTCATTCGCGCATGTGCTTTACAGAGCACCAACCTCACCCGGTTTAGCTGGTGGAAGCTACACACATATAACGCTTCCAATTCTATCCAAGACCGGTCCTAGGCTGTTAGCCGCCTGCCTGTTTGATATTTGGCTGCCCTCGCCCGATTATGTGAATCACGAGTAGATTTATAGCTTAACTCAACCGATAAGAATTTACTGGTATGTTTTTATGATAGTTCTGTATAGTTGATAGGAGTTTTAAAAAAATCCATTAAAATATTTGATATTTTTATTCTGTTCTCCCATCTTATATTACTTACGGATTTCAATGTTAAACCAGTGATATTAAGATTTCGTATGTCCCATCTATAAGGAAATATAGAAAAATACGTGTACAAATCTTGTACAATGTTAAAGAATTAACTATTACTTCGGCAGCATCATTTACAACTAAATTTAATGAAAGATGCATAAGGTACAAAAAAAGCTCTAGAATTTATTTTCCTTAAATTTACAATTTGTGTATCCGTTGTCATAAAAATTTCTTTCCACTTTGTGCCAAGACTACAAATATTCAAGTACAAAGTAACCGGTTTCAACTTATTTCTAGTAGTTAAATAATTAAGAGATTAGGGAATTGGGGGCCAGTGGCGTGCCATCGTTGGAAGCGGTGCTTCCACCGCTTCCCTTGTATTTTCTAAAATATAAATACATATTTGGCGATTATTTTCATATTTGAACGTACTTTGAATTTATTAAAATTAATATTTTATTATAACTGCATTACGTATCTTATTACAAATTTCTATACTACATGTGAAAAAAACGATAAGATTGCTATTGTATATTCGAATATCAGTGGCGGAATGGAAACGCTGTATTGTCGAAACTGGGTCAGCTTCCAAGCAGCCAGATTATAGGCATTTGCGCATGCGCTTTACAGACCACTAACCTCACCCGGTTTAGCTGATGGAAGCTACACGTGTAACGCTTTCAACGATTCTATCCCTTAGCCCAGTGTTTTTCAACCGGGATGCCGCGGCACCACGATTGGGGTGGGGTGTCGCAAAGTTTAGAACCTTTAGGCATTTTCTTGGAAATTTACTTGTGTTGTTCAAGATAACTCATTGTCAGTATTTCGACAAAATTTAGTGGACTTAAATTTTGATTTTGAACACGTAAAAACACTATTTTTGTATTACAATGCCACTTCAAACTCTCAATTTTTAAATTTTTTTTCCCCAGGGAGGGACTCCCTCCCCGGACCACACCCCAGCGTTGTACATAATATTCGTTTTCGCAAAAAATTCATCTGCTTCTCCATTAGCTCCCTTATTCAGATTCTAGATCTGCGGCCAGTCAAGGGTTCCATGAGTTTTTATTTTTCAATCAGGGGTGCCACTGAATGAAAAAGGTTAAAAACACTGCCTTAGCCACTGGCAGGGAGCTCTCTGACTAGGTGAATTGTTTTAAGATTTAAAAAGTAAAGAGTATTCAATGTTATTTTTATGTACAGTACCTGTACGCTTCTTTGCAAAGTTATTATACTGTAATTATATTGACAGATTTTCAGACAAAATCTTTAGAATTTTTATCCCTTTTAGATGTTAATAATTTTAATATTATGAAAAACAATTTTTCCAAGCGTGTTTTAATTCTATAAATTAAGTAAATTTTATGAGAAATTATTTGATTTATTTAAATTACGTAGCGAATCGCAATATTTATATTCGTGTCCGGACTATATTGACAAGTAACTCTTAGACGGTAATCAAATTTTAATCGTAATTTTGCTTATTCTTTAGCCATTATTAAACAACAATTTAAACTAAACATTTTTTTAAATACGTTATTAAAATTTTTGTATTAGTGAATTAAACTAGAAAAGGGTTTGCTTGGTTAAAAAGAGCAATTTTTCATCCTTACTGCCGATTAGTATTTGTATATAGTATAAAGTATACAGAATCTATTAGTAATGAAATTTATGTTTGTTTACTCGAATTACGCATTGCAAACTGTTACTTAATTCGGTAAATGACCACTTAATTTGACAATAAATATTTAAAAAAAATTAATTTGAAATTTTATTTTTATGTGATAATTTATATAATAAAGTGTTTCGTAAATTTAATGAAATATATAATAAAATTACTCCAGAATTCTATTATGTATCCATTACATGACATTTATTTCCTTTAAAGTTCTGCTTGTTTTCCCATTTTCGTAGTTACACCATACAGTCAAACCTCTTAACGTAGTAAGTTTGGTTGCTGTGTATACTAATATTGTGTGTACCGTCATTGTAATCCAAATAATGATACTGGTAGACGATCATACAGCATTGGTTAGGGAAAATTTTCGTTTATTTACTCAAATGCATTTCGGATTGGTTTATCTCCCAACCCCTCTTCAGTGCTGCACAAAGAATACAAAATACGGTAAGGTTTCCGACAATATTAAACATCACGTATATTGGAATACAACAAGTATAAACTTACATATCATACGTTGGCACACAGAAAGAAGAGAGAAGCACACCGGTCAAAGGCACTAAAGTTGTTGGTTTTCATTTATTTTCACTCCGGTGTTGTTCCTTTATATATTTTACAATTATTTTTCTATATTTTAACACAAAGGTGTATTACATTCTCTATAACATAAAAAATTTTTTGTGATTTAATACAATTTGATAAAAAATGTATATATATATATATATATACAGTTATTCAATTTAGAATATTTATATAAAAACTTATATTTGTAGTGAAACTTTAATTTCATGTTTTTGCCATGTGTTTAATAAATTTTTTTTATATCAAACTTATGTATGTATTGCCTATACAATTTGATAAAAAAATGTATATATATATATACAGTTATTCAATTTAGAATATTTATATAAAAACTTATATTTGTAGTGAAAGTGCTTTGTTCCTAATGAGGGTGAAGATGAGTAAAGACTAAAAAGCAGGTGTTTATCCGGTCTTGACTGTGTTACAGTTTACTGACATGTGTTGTAATGTTATCCAATACACTTGGCATTCCGAACAGTGGGGTGTGCTTTAAACGATGTTTAGCGTATGGAGGTGTCCTCTATTAGTTTGTACCATTGGGAGTTTATTGTCAAACCCTCGGAAATATTAATAAGATGCTCTTTAGGGTGTTTTCTAATTTCAATGTGTTCTTTAAATTTCCGTTTGTATGGATCTTTCTCGGAATGTAAAATTCTGACATTGTTTTTATTAATTTGACAATTATTTTCTATTGTGTGGGTGTACCAAGGTGAAGTGTTATGTTTAAGGCGGATAGCAGCTTCATGTTCTTTAATTCTAGTTTGTAATATTCGGCCAGTTTCACCAATGTAAATTTTCGGGTTATGACAGTTGCATTCTAGTCTGTAAACTGTTTCAACACTTTTAAGGATGTTTGTTTTGTTGTTGTATTGTTTATTAACGTTATTATGGATAGAGTTGGATATTTTGTTAGTCAAAGATGGAGCCAAACTGATGTCTTTTTTAAGGATTTTATTGCAGTTTTCAAAAATGTTTTTTATATATGGGAAGGGCTTATATATTTTGTCTGGTTTGTATTTTGTATTATATCTGTGTTTCCAGTATTGTTTTTGCCATGTGTTTAATTTCAATTTGGGATAGTCATTAAGTAAAAATTTAGTTTCTAACTCTCTTAATTTAATTTTCCGGCAATTATCATCTGATGTTCTTATGTAAATGTTTTTTAGTTCCATGACAAAAATATTCTTTTTTATATTTTCCGGAAGATATGAGTAGTAGTTGATGGTTTTGTTAACATTACAGGGTTTTTTGTATGTTATGAAGGAAAAATTATTAGGTGTGTTCGTGATTGTTATGTCAAGGTAATTAATTTTGTTATGGTTTTCTATTTCTATGTCAAATTGAATGTTTTCGTTAATATTGTTTGCGATGTTGAGGATAATATTATCGTTTGTTATTTTGTTATTATATATTAGTAAGTAATCATCTGCATACCTCATTACTAGTTTTATACCTGGGATATTATTTAATTTTTCATCCATGGTTTTCATGACTACTTCAGCTAATTTTGGCCCCATCTTTGATCCCATACTGATGCCATCTATTTGTCTATAAAAGTCGTGACGACTTTTATAGACAAATAGATGGCATCAGTATGGGATATCATCAGTTTATATTTAAAAATTAAACACAGAAAAATAACAGTGGATTTAAGTTAATTTTATTAAATATTAAATTGAAATTGATCTCTGAATACTTTTGAACAAAACTTTTATTTAGTAACAATACATGGACGGTAGCCATTACTTTTATAATGGTTTAAATGTTTACTACAATACCCTTGAGTGATACTGTATTACTTTAGGTAAATAACTGCTGATTTTAATGTAAAAATAACTTCTGATATATTCTAACTAAATGCTTTTATTATTCATAATATTATATATAACCTATATAGAGTATACTCACTTAATAACATTCATAATTTAAACTCTTGAACTTGGGTAAAAATAAGTTTTCCTGAAATAAAAATAATGTTATTAAAATCCAAAGCAGCTTTTAAAACAAATGTTTAAGCTCATAAGTCACTCTATATTCTTAATTTGATCGTTAAAGTATGTTTAATTCTCAAATTTCTTAGCAAAAGAAAGTGGTATATTAAGATGGCGATTGTTAAATAAATATTTAATGTTATCTATAGAAAATGATATCTTCGTTTTCTCTTATATTCTGATAAAAGATTAATTAAAGAAAACTAATATTAAATAAATCAAACAATTTTTTATCTTAAAATTTACACATTTTTGAGGAGGATCTGGGCACAGCAATTTTTACGTCACATCGCAAATTCCAGGAATGGGACAATAGGATTTACAGACCCAACTGCAAGGATCACTTTCCATTTCCAAAACAGTAAAAGCTAATACGATAAATAAACTCAAAATTAAGAGTTTCATGTCTGAAAGTAGACCAGTAATAATTAATAATAATATCTTCTAGATTAATTTTAATTATTTTAATTTTAATTAAGAAAACAAAGAAAGCCCGTTACCCATCAGATGCTGCTACTACTCTTACAGAAGAAGATAAAACTGATATCAAACTTCAAGGTTTTGTGGACCTAATACCAGAACACTTTAACAGATGTATTAAAGAGTTTTTTCTAAAAGATAAATGTAATTTGAGGAATATTAACAACGTTTACGAATGAGCGTGGAAGACAAAATCGATACAAACAAAGAGCTTCGAAAAAATAATAATAAAATTTTATTATAAAAATGTATTTAAATGTATATAAAAAAAATTTTTTTACTTTAAAAATATATTTCACTAGTCTACATACTTACGTCCTGCTAGAATCCTCTCACAATTCACTGTGATTCACCTTAATTAATATCTAATCATTAATAATAGGAAATTTATAGCTCGATTAATTAAGGAGATCGTTTGGTTGAGTGTAAAATATAATGTTAACAGTAACGTTTATACCTCTATTCTTTGCCACGCGCGCTTCTACTAGACTACTACTACTACTAATTAGACTACTCACTACTTTACTAACACTAATCATTAAATTACTTATAAATACAGAAGAGACTCGTTAATCGGAACCCGGTAATCGGAATCGCCGGTAATCTGAACGATTTTCAGTCGGACTGTGTCGTGCTGAATCGAACGTTTTTGATACTAAATTTACTTCTAAAGTATAATTTTCATGTTTTTATATTCTTCAATATATTTATTTCGTTTGTACAAAATGCAGAAATAATTTTTAACGATACGATAGCCTCGATTATTATTATAAAAATTTTCGTTAGGCTTAAAATCGATGAAAATTCAACACGAAGCGACACGCAACGGAGAAAAATTTGAACATCGTACAGGTTAATATATTTATTCGTACATAATCGGTAATCGGAACAAATCACTAATCTAAACAACCCCAGTCCCCAATTGATTCCGATTTTCGGTTCTCTATTGTAACTATAAACTGATATGTAGAGCCTATATAAGAAAACTGATAAGACTGATAGCCACTTAGCCACTGATTATCAGTCCTTTCGTTATTATAATATATTAATATAAATTAATTAGTACAATTACCTTTGCTATTATTTAACTTAAAGATTACATTATACTGTAATTATAATCTAACTAAACATTTAAAGTTAATTATCTCTATCTCAAGTGTTAAACCGAAGTTAAACCTAAATGTGTAAGAAGTTTTACTGATTTATAGTGACCAGTCTAAATAATTAAAGTTTTTTAAGCATTTAAAAAAACCATAAATTACTGGATAGATAGACAGATAGATAACACTATTGCACCAAAAATACATCCACGCTGGATCCGCACTGGATCCAGCTGGGATGATTTCAATTCAGCAAAATTCCAGCTGGATTGAAAACACTGCTGGATTGCAATTTTTAATCGGGTTACTAATAGAGATTTCTTTTAATTTTTTTTTATGTTGTTAGATGAAAACAAAAATCCAGTATATAAACTGCTTTAATATTTAACACTTATTCGAAAACTTTGCATAGTTTTAATTAACCCTGTTTAAATTGATGTTAAAAATTTAGATTTTTTGACAGAATTTCGGAATTTCCGCATCTGTCTTTCTATAGACACAGACCATTCGGCTTTTTGTCCGTAGTCTTTCACTGATCCCCACAAACGAGATAGAATCAATTTTGTTAGAGTTTGGATGTTCGAAAACTGTCATAAACTAAGTAGATTTGAATACGATTCGACTTAAATAGAGGCACGGTAGAATCTTCTGGAACTGTTGTTTCTACATTGTTGTTGGACTGCAATTTGAAACCATTGTAGATTAATAAATGCCCACCGTCGCCCGCCTGTCTGACCTTCCTTAATCTCGAGAACGCAGTTAGGTAGATGAAAGTCGAGATCAGATATGGAAAGAATAGGGGCGGGAGGTCTCGATTAACTATATATAAACCTGCGATGCAAGAGGGAAGTCACTTTATTTCAATTCAAATATATTTTTCTGAAAGGAGTGAAATAGATGACAGGCACGACTCTATTGCTAACGAAAAACTATGATGTACAGGGGCGAGACACTACAGTACTTATTTAAATTGGAAAAATAACTAATTAATAGTTATTTTTCCAATTCTTTGTAATTTTCGAAAACGATAAGAGAATAAATGTAGTAATTAACTTTTTATTTATTTATTTCATATTTGCAGACTAAAAAAATTACAAGTCACAAGAAGGCGTCAATTAACTACTACGGCCGGCGGAAAAAACGTAAAATTTATTCTGGCTCATGTTATAAAAAAGGTTACCCACCCTAGACTAGATTTATAACTTAACCCAACCGATAGGAATTTACGGGCATGTTTTTATGATAGTTCTGTATAGTTGACAGGAGTTTTAAAAACATCCATTAAAATATTTGATATATTTATTTTGCGTTTATTCCGCTCTCCCATCTTATATTACTTACGGATTTCAATGTTAAACCGGTGATATTACGATTTAGTATGTCCCATCTGTAAGGGGATGCAGAAAAAACGTGTACAATTCTAGTACAGTGTTAAAAAATTAACTGTTACTTTGGCGGCATCATTTACAACCAAATTTAATGAATGAGACGTACAAGGTACAAAAAAAGCTCTAGAATTTATTTTCCTTAAATTTACGATTTATGTATCGGTTGTCATAAAAATTTCTTTCCACTTCTTTCCCAAGACTACAGATATTCGAGTACAAAGTAACCGGTTTCGACTTATTTCTGTTTAAGAAATAGTTAAATAATTAAGCGATTAGGAAATTGGAAACATAAATAAAACTCTGATGAAAGAGCCGAAATTTTACTTAAACAGAAGTTTAACCGAACCAATTTCTAGCCGAATACAGTGCGGACTGATTTCTTCGTAATATTAGATAATAAAGACAGAAATTTTTCCAGTTCAATGAGAGTGACTGAAGAGTTGGAAATTTTGGAAATTTCCGTGGACCCTGGTCCTAAAACAAATTAGTTAGAAAACGAACGACTGACAATCTGTTAAGTTTAACATATTTAGATTTTTATAGCTATGGTGAGAAACGTTTAAAATCTACAACAGCCCTGTGGCGTCCTTTGAGGTATACTAGTGATGCGACAAAAGAGGCATTTGACATTGACTGGTATCGGCACCCTCGGGATTTGGCAGCCCGCGTGCATGCACCTACCAGGACCGTCTTTGATTCCATCCATTAGTCACTCGTAGGGAGCTATTTGACGAAGCGGATTGTTTTAAGATTTTTTATGTTATTTTTATGTACAGTACGTCTCTTTACAAACTATATGTAATTATAATTTTTTTTAAAGTATATTTATACAATTGAAGAATATTTTGTACCAGGTACGAGTATGTACTGTACATCGACCACACATTTTATTTCACCAAGTAAGTTTTTATTATTTTATTTATAATTTTAGCCCTTACATTGTGGCTAGCGATTCAGAATGTAATTGTGATATTAAAAATACATTTGGAGAAGTCTACGGTTTTTACTGGCTTATCGAACAAACAACACGAATGGAACCAAAATCATCACTGACGCTCAATTAACTGACTTCCCCTGGAAGTAGGCTACTCACAGAAACACAGCTTCCCTATCATCAAATGTCACGACACACCACTGTTAGGCAGGCATTAAGCTACTTGGCAGGTGTCGGCAGGTAAACCAATAACCAATTTTATAAAAAAACCAACAATTAGCATTTATTTATTATTTTTGCCAAAAGATGGCACTACGTGTAAAAAATGCTAAATTATGCACTACTTCAAAATATTGGGGTAATATATAGAATAGTGTCAGTCCAGGGTCTAACAAGTAAATAATAATCATAAAAACTTTGGTCCAGAACGATTTAACTTAAGAATAAAGATTTGCATAAAGAACAAACCAACAAGAATTAATTTTTATACTTATCGATTTTTAAATTTTGAGTAAATTCACCTCTGAGTTTTCCTTGATCCACCATTTTATGTATAAAATTTTAAACTACTCGTATGTGATTTTCTTGTTTTATTAACTATTATTTTCGGCTTTAATTTTGACACAATATATTAATTCCGTTCTCTCTGTCTCTTTGGATCCTTTTTTTTCAAGTGTCGAGTAGGAAATTGTATTATTTTGGTTTATCGAAGTATTTTAGATAGACAGATGACGTTTTAGATGGGAAAATACAAAGAAAGTGATCGCGACCAGCCAATTCGTCTTCGCTTTCTATGAGACGCAAACGTCGTCTGGTGTCAAATCATTCAAAATTGAGTTTTTCTCTTCGCATTTCATCTGCTTCGTTTTTTCTTTTAGGTACAACACCGCGCAATGAAGATTGTAATTTATACATAGCGTTGTCCCTTTATCGGGTTTTATGTTAAGCTTTTTCATTATTTCTCTCTCAGATCCCGGTGGGACGTTGACATTGTTTTGGACATGAAATCCTACCGTGTTAAGTGTGTCTTTAATTAACTGATCCTTAATATTAATGTCGAATTGAGTGTCAGAATGAAGACTCGGAGATATGTTCACTTCTAACTCCTAACTTCCAACACTCCTTTTGCCATAATTTTTTTGGGCGCGATTTTTGTCTCTTCTTCAGTGAGAAGGGATGCTTTCAGAGTTTCAGTAGTTTCGTCGGAAGATACGTTCGCATTTTTGACGTTAAGAGTAACAATTTTATTCTCTGATTTGTTACAGTTTTTCTCTAATTTTTCTAAAAGCGAGTCGGTACAACCACTAACTCGATCTTTTCATAAAATGCTTTAATATACTGTATATAGTCAAAGACACATTAGCACTGATCAGTACATTTTTAAGTAATATTCTACACAGAAATAAGAAAATGTCATCGAACTTACTTTCACGGAATAGCAACAAATTATAATTTGAATCTAAAACAGTTAAAGCGGGGAACTCTTTACTTACAATAAAATCAATGCTCGATTTATATTATTTTAACACGTAATGAGTAATAAAGTTTCTTAATTGTTTCGTAAAAATAATTTTCTTCTCACGAGTCGGGCCACCCTAACTACCTAGACCGTTAATATACCGAGAGAGAGTTTACAAAAGCTTGAACATAATACCTCTTGTGGATTTGACCGATGACTTCGGTAGAATCGAGTCGACGTCGGCGTAGTGGTTGGGAGGTTTCTCCGGAGAAGGATGCTGGCTGAAGATTTGGAGAGCAAGCCCAGAAACTGGGGAGTGAACCCTTTATATCCAAAAATCCTTCTCCAGCGGGTGTGAGAAATCTCGTGTCGGGATCCATAGATGAGATACACTTGCAGATGTGTCATCCGTGGGCAAGTTAATGACGATTTTATTCGTTATTAGCATTTACAATTTATTATCTCTACCCTCAAAATTAAGATTTTTTGCCATTTTCTAATACAGTAGAGCATCGATTATCCGAATCAATTGGGGACTGGGGTTGGTCAGATAACTGAAAAGTCGGATAACCGAAAAGTATGAAAAAATACATTATTAGTATAGTGTATTAGGCCTGGTTTAAATACTAGCCTCCCTTTCATGGTCGAGCCAGTGTTGCCAGCTAAAACATGCAAAAATTTAACAAAAATAATATTAAAGTAGCCAAGACATAACCAAATATTGTAGCGCCACATCACTGGCGGACATTTGAATTTGACGACTAGAACGCGGTCGGTTAACTGATAAGTCGGTTAATCGGGGGGTCGGATAATCGATGCTCCACTGTAGTTAAAAGTATAAAAAATTTTTAAATAAAATATGATAACAGATGACAAAATCTTTCTCTTTCCCTGTTAATAACACTTTGGAATTATTCGAAGGTTCAATTACCTACAAGAAGTTCAGAAAATGATAAAGTGAATTTTTTTTAATACACCCACTAATGGCTGAGTGGGTTAAATCACTAAACACTGGTAATTCGGTAGTGGGTTCGCACCTCTCCAACAGACAGGCCTCGTGGAATTTCCGGGTTTTCTTCGCGTTAGTAACAATTAAATAGAGGCCAGTTTCCCATAAAAGATCTCCCAGCAGTTCACCCCTCGGCAGATCGCCGTGTGTTGGGTTGTCACATCCAAAATAAACCAAAGCCAGAACACATTACCGCAAGAACTAATTGGGTCAGGGACGGGGAGAATGGAGAAATTCTTGCAGTGATGAAAAGAAATGGAACTTATACAAGCCTGATGGTTGGGCTAGTTATTGGCGTGACTACAGAAAAGTACGTAAGATTTTTTTAGAGTAGATAGCAAGGAGGTGGAAGTATCATACTTTGGGCAGCTTTTGGATATTATAGTAAAACTCCAATAATATTCATCAGGCAAACAGAAGTCAGAAGACTATCAAAAAACTTTGAAACGTCTGGAAATGCAAAAAAGTTGGGAGTCTTTTTTCCGTATTCATGGATATTATTGTGTGAGTGTATTTGTGTGAGTGAAGGCATGATTTTTTTCACCTAATTTGAATCTTTAATAACTGCAGTACCTTTTATCGAGAATTTCTGAAATTTAACAGGGAGGTTTGTGTATCAGGAGAAAATAATTCTACAAATTTTCAGGAAAATTGGAGCATTGATTATAGAGATATTAACCCTGTGTTAGGCGCGCAGGGAAGTTTAACACGGCGGGGCGCCCGGGGGTGTACCTGCACCCCACGTGACTAAAGGTGTTGAAAAAATCAAAATTTTTTTCGCGATTTTTTCGTTTTTGACGTTAGCGGGATTGTGTTTCTGATGTATTAATCAACAATACTACTTAAAATATATCTTTTTTATTTATTTATAACGAAAACAAAAAAGTATTACGTTTTGTGAGTTTTTCAGGAAAAAAATCGTCAACTTCAAAAGTCTATTTTTCAAACTGTAAACAAGTCTGTTGCTATTTAATCGATGAATCGTATTCCCGTATGTGTTTTTTAACTGTTCCAATCATTAAATGCTTTGTCACAAACCCCGGGCCAAAAATATTTCAGTATTTCCAAAAGTACACCCCCTGAAACTCTACAGCGACTAGAGATAAAAAGGCGAGATTATTGCCAGATAACATCGATAGTTAACTTCTTTTACACTGTAATTGGTTACTTTATTTGTCTGTTATTAGATCCACCAGTAAAAACAATTGTCGGTAAAATTCCCGCGAAATGCCACGCCCCCGCAGACTACCACTTTGACTTATGTAAACAATCGCTATAAAATCGCTTGTTTTAATCGTTTTTTTTACTTCTAATTTGGTAACGAGAAATTGTCTGACGTTATTTAAACAAATAAACATGTTTTCAGGACAATTTAGCAATAAATATTTCCAAAAACGCCACTTTTCAAACTTTCAATGCTAAGTCTATGCGACACTTTTTTTCTGTTTATTGGCCTTAAAAATCTTATTTACACGCCTTCTATGGTCTTATTTGTCATTTGTATTATGACTGATTCGATATCAAGCAATGACCGTTTTTTCAGTACACTAACTCGGGTCCACCCCCTCCAGTGGTCGCGCTAAAAAAACTTCCTCCGTTAGGCGCGCGGGGTGCAGGTGCACCCCATGCATTTTGCTGTGTTCTTTTTGGAAAAAGTTTTTTTTTCCTGGAATTTTTAACATTTTCAGTGCAATCTTCAGTACTTTGAAGGAAGGTACTGAGGGGATCAGTTTTGAGCATTCATTACATGAAAAAATACACGCGTTTAAAAACGTTTGGGGTGCACCTGTACCCCGCGCGCCTAACTTAAGCGATGAGAATCATATCTCCCGAATCAATGATTTAATTTTCCTGAAAATTTTTTGAAATATTTTTCTCAATACACAAACCTTTCATTGGTTTCATTCGATTTTGGCATCACGGGCATATGAGCGATCTGTTTAGGGGGAATGTCTCCCGGGAAATCTTTTATGGAAAAAGGCCTCTATTTAGGTGTTACTAAGGTGAAGAAAACCGGATAAATTCCATGTCACCTACCCGTTGGCGAGGCGCAATCTACAACTAACTACTTTACCAGTGTTCAATGGTTTTATCCAATTGGCCACTGCTGGGCAATATACAAACCTGTCTGCAAAATTTCGAAAAATTTTGACAAAAAGGTATAGGAGTTATAAGCGTTGAAGTTATTCAAAAACATGATAATCCACACACATACACCCAAACATCCATACATGCAGAGAAACCCGCAATTTTTTTCCATTTCTAGACATTTCAAGATCCTAGTTGAGACTGAAAGATCTTTATATGTTAAAGACGAGGGGGTCATATTTTAAAAATAGTTTAATGATACCAATTTCAGATTTAGGCCAACTGTACAAAAAATTACTAATACGAGTGTTTATTCGTATTAGTAACTTTATGCATCATGCATAAGTTGACATTTGAAGACTTAAACTAATTAAAAACAGGTTAATATTGTTTTTATAAACAGTTAACATTCTCTGTAAAAAGTGGATCAATAGCATGTGTGAACTACTGTTTGGCTATTAGATTGTGTTTGTATACTTAATTACTTTATATATTACCTACCGTAAAGTGAATATTTATTATAGAAGAAATTTTAATTTATTAGGGAAAAATCTATTGGAAAGGGACTGAGTCGTATATTAAATCAATTATAAAACCATAACTTTATTAATTGAAAATCCACTACACTAGTAATAAGGTATTGATCATGATTTTTATTACTTATAACGTTATTTGACATTTCCGGACTGGTTGAGTGGGAACGATATAAAATCTTATTTCTTTGTTTTTCTGACTAATGGACACTAAGAACTCTTTTTTATTAAACCGTTCTAGCCAAATCGACCATTCATACGATGGAATTACCCATAAGTGAGAGGCAGGATGGTCAACAAACGAGTGAAAATTTCTCACCATAACTAGGAATCTATTCTCAACTCACAAAATTGCAACTAAAACATGCTGAAAATATTGTTGGTAAGAATTTCTTCATTCAGACTATTGACTGAATACCATCGGACTGGTGCATTTAGCTCCCGAACTTTTCAACTCTTCACCCATTAATTAAATCGTGGTCATGGTAGTATATGTACACCAAATGAATTCTATCCTTTTATCTCTTCACATATAGAAAAAAACAGATTAAAATGGAAGGGATAATTTTGACTACTTTATTATGTGATTAATCTTTAAAAATTAATTCGATATTTAATTCTTTATTTGGTTGATGTTACCTATGGTTCCAAAATGGCGGCTCGTCTCCGATTCCAGCTAATAGAAGAAAGGAAACAGTGGGACGAACGTTCTAACTTAACCTAACCTATTCTAATAATATTGTTGGTAATAATTATGGTAATTTATTAGAATAGGTTCGGTTAGGTTAGAACGTGCGTCCCCAGTGTTTCCTTTCTTCTATTTGCTGGAATTAGAGACGGCCGCCATTTTGGAACCACAGGTAACATTAACCGTTTATTTTTTCATTTATATGCCAGACTGCAATTTTTAAACAAATTTTTAATTTATCCAATTTAAAATATATGCTCTCCGTGTCAAATTAGTAGTGTCTTGCCCCTGTACGTCATACTTTCCCTTTAACAACTAAGTCCTGTTGGTCATTTTTAACTAGTTTTAGGGAAAATTTTTTGAAATGAAATTCGGAATTTCATATATAGAGAATCAGGGCCTCCTGCTCTTAAGGTTTCCATATTTGGTTTCGTTTTTCATTTAGATTATAAATAGAAGTAAATATAAGAAAAAAAACCTACAAATTTAACTAGAATGATATAATTACTCTAAACAAGAAAAAAACACGACAGTAAATTCTGCGTGAAGATGCAGTGTCTTGCCTCTGAGGTATAACTCATGCCTCAAGAGGTAGACGGTAGATCAGTGATTTGCAGAAAGTAGTAATATGTTCAAATCTTCAATTGAAAGTTTTAATTCTATACGTTCTTTTTCTAATGCCACACACTCGAAAATATAATGGATGGTGCTGTCTTCCACTTGGCAGACAGGACAAAGGTTTGAGTTTCTATTAGTAAATCTGAAAAGATAACCAGCGAATTTACCGTGGTTAGTAAAAATCTGAGTGGTGTGGTAGCTAGGAGAAAACCAATTTAAAGTTAAAGTTAAAGTTAAAACATGATTGACATCAGGGATATATTTAAAAGTTATACTATCGTTATTACGGTTTTAAGTGTCTTGCCAAGTGTGTATTGCTTTCTTCCATAGGAAACGTCTCAAAGTCTGTTTGCTAATCTTATTGTATATTATTGGTGCAGAGTTGTCACTGGTGGCCATTTTCGCCAGATGGCCGTTCATCATTACCGACAGATCTTTGGTGAGCCGTAGTCCAGGCAATAATGATGGTATTATCAGAATTATTAATTAACTGACTAATTCCACAGGCAATTGGATGTAAGCTAGAACTTTTAATTATATTATGCACAGAAAGACAGTCATTATAGATGTGTATTGTGGTGGAGGTGTAATTAGCAAGAGTCAAAGTAAGGGCCATCATGATAGCTATTAATTCCGCTTGCAAAACGGAGCTGGGATTTCCTAGGGGGTAATAGTTGTAATGTATTTCCTGCAACGTAAACGACAAAAGCTGCACCCGACGGAATCATCAATTTTTAATCCATCAGTAAATATCTCAATTTCAGCAGGATTACAGTTAGTGTGGTTTCAGCAGGATTAGAGTAAATTTGATCATAAATGACACTCATGATGCCAGCGAAGAGGCCCCAGTTTTTTTTTGCCACTTGCGCGAAGGCTTGCATAATCAGCCCGGTGGGCTTAGATATATACTAAATGTGATTCCACAGGAGAGAAAATCAAGAATAACCCCCAGGTATTTAAGGGTTTTTTTCGATTTTAATGGTCCTTCCGTTCATCTTTATATGGCATACACGTAAGTATAAATTTGATTGGCCCGGTTTGTTGAATATTATCCCCCTTCGTTTTCTGGGGATTGAATTGTAATTTGTGTCTCGTGCCCCAACTGAAGATTTCACTGAGAATTGCATTCCTTTCGTGCTCGAGGTCAGCCCTTGAGCAACCCCCAGCAGCATCAAAACGTCATCGGCATAAGCGACAGAGTAGGATTGGCCGAAATTTTGATTTAGAAAAGCGGTTCAAGTAATATTCCACAGAAGTGGTTCACAGAATGGCCACTGTGAGCAAGCCATGGTAACATGTTTGGAGACATGGTAATGGCCGCAGTGTAAAATGGTCTTCCTATTTCTTAAGTTTCTGTAACAAGTTGAAAATGTTGGAGGGACAGTTGATTTTTCTCAATTGATCTATGATGAGCGGCCACCAGGCGCTGTCAAAAGCCTTCGATATGTCAAGACTGATACTTGTGGTTTTCTAGTAAATGCAGTGAAAATTTATAGGTCTACGATTTTTTGAAATTGTTGCCCAATTAAACTTGATACTCAAATGAATCGAATAGTTTAATGAATGACCAATTGGAACTATCCAACAAATCAAAATGAAATCTCAACAAAGTAATTGTTCAGCACAAGCGAAGAATAGAAATTAATGGAAATTAATTCATTCTTCGCAAATAATCCTGATCCGAAACTCCAAACGAATCCACATTTCTAACTGGATTTATTTATACGATAACGAAAAAGTATTTAGTTATATATTAACATTGAATTGTTTTACACTGCTTTTTAATTCATATATGCTTTGGAAGGTTCGATTCTAAAGTGAATCAAGTTCAAATTAAAATATTTTTAATTATCTAAGTTGCATTTTATGTAGCCGAATGGATAAAACCACTGAACACTGGTCGCGGGTTCGTGTCTGGATCAACGGGATGACCACTCGAATTTTCTTCGTGTCTAAAATTTTCATTACGTAGACCCACGCTCTTAAGCATCCTGGACACCGTGGGCATGTGCCCAGGGCACCCAGGATGTTAATGTTACTGCTTTAATAGATATAAAAAGTTGTTTATTTTATTCGTTCTTGATCCTCCTATAACTGTGCTGTGGCATTTGGCCACATTTGTCCCCCACACATACAGCTTTGCATATTTATCACAGTAACTTGTATAAATGCAAAATTAAAATTTAAATATTTAAATAGCGCATCTTTTCATATTTTTAACAAGATTTGAAAACATATTTTTATCCCTATTAAGTTTTGAAATATCCAGTTTTTAGAGTTAATTTTCAACAGTATCGATTTAACAGCTTCTACGAAGATGCGTGGCATTGCACTTCCTAAAAACTACATGCTTAAAGCAACATATTTTACATAATATAATAAAAATAATACATAATTTTTACCCTTAATTTAATTATAATAATATTCATTTATGTAAGATGATTTTATATTTCTGTTTATAATACATGGATACAAAATAATGTCTGTAATGACATTATGTATTGATTCGAATACAGATGAATATGTTAGCAAACATTGCCATTTTGCTATTCATGTAGACAAGCATTTTAATAAAGTGAAATTTACTCACAACGATCAATTTTCTCGAATTAATTTCCGCATAAACACGCAGCATACAAGGAAGTGATAGGAAGAATAACGAGGTACCTTTTCGCTTATTATATATTCAATGTTCAAAACTATTTAATTTTTGGTAAGTTTTCAATCACAAGTTTTAAAAAGTTGTATGAGATTTTTCAGTTAATAATTTTTAATTTCTTTATAAAGTATTCATTGTGTTTGATGAAATTTTTATCAAATTATAAGTAAACTACATTTGTATTTTTTGAGAATAATTCCCAACTGAATTCTATCAAAAGTAAGTTTTTATAGTACCAAGAGGCTATTTCAATTCTTCTTTTTAATAGTGAATAAGAACAAATGATTAAGAACAAATGTTTCAATTACATAATTATATCATTAGATAAGGTTTTTCTACAATAATTATGCATACTGATGATCGTAGTTAAAGTACCCAATTTAACGCTGTCTAAGGTTATTTATCAGTCTAAAAGCCACCGGTAAATTTAGTACATTATTACGTATTGAAAACGTATTCGTAAAAAAAAATTAGCTGCAAAACTAACAATTATGACACTTTTGGCGTTGCAAGTAACAAATACTTTATTTGTACATTACAAGACAATAATTCTGTACGGTAACCTTAGCAATGTAAGAAATGGTGCTGAGTGTGGCCCCCATTCTGAAAGTGTAAAATCTGAACACAAAAGAAAAGTGTGTTCAACAGCTGATCGTGACAGATTCTTTTTGATGCTTCTCACAAAGAGTGTGTTACTTCCTTTCAAGCATCCAAATTTGCAGCATGTTCTTGTATACAACTATTTTTAAGTGGTTAAACAAATGAAACTGCTTTTTCGTAGAGAGAGTGGCCATATGAGGAACGCTTTTCTATTGGCATTTTGTGATGAGGTGACTTTAAGCCGCCATTACTTTTCCAAACAACATGTTAGAGAGACTGCAACGAAAACTTCGTGGATAAATTTTATCGTCTCTACTTTCGTTGTCTGCAAATAAATTAAAATCGATCAAAGATTAGTGATATGATATCTTGTAATATATATAATTTTAACTAGTTTATATTATATGGTGTTATATCAATCTATTTCTTAGTAATAACATACATATATTACTAATATAAGAATTTTTACTTATGTTATAAGATAATTTGTTTATCATAACATGATAAACGTGTCATTAATGTGTTTAGTGCGTGTTAAATGTCATAAAAGTGTATTAAAGGTGTGGTAACATCGTGTAAGTGAGGTAAAAATTTTGTAAAGGGTTTATATGTGGTTCAAATTTGCGTTTAAAGTGTGTACATGTGTTAAATGTGTTTAAAAGTGTGCAAATGTGAGCTAAACGTGTTTAAACGTGGTTTAAATGTGTGTTAAACGTGTTAAATTTGTCATAACCAAGTATATGTAATAGTGATTTCCGACACGAAAGCAGTGAACGACACATGGAAGGCTAAGTGGCCTCGCAGGTGGATCGCAGGTGCCAACCTCTATGGAGGCGCTGCCTATCGTAGATGAAAAGTCGAGAGATGTGAATCGTAAGACTGCAGTTCTTAAGAGGAGTAAAATTTATGTACAATACAGGCAAATTTTGTCCGAACCACTGATGTATAGAATCTCGTAATTCACTTCGTCCATGCATCGATGGAATTTATAGGTAGTATGATGACTTTTTTATTTTTCGTTTCTGGTCCAAGAGTAGGAAAAGTAACCAAAAGCAGGGGGAAAAAGTAAGTAGCAAATTTACGTTTTAAAAATGTTTTAGTTTTAAAAAAGATTAAATATAGGCGCGTTTATGTTATTGTCGACGGTCGCCATTTTGTATACCTAGGCTCACATTAACCGATAATTTTTACTTGTATATGTTATTTATGCTATGGTTTACAATTGCACAATTATTTGATAAGTTCCATGCGATTAAATAAATATTGGCATAAAATGTTCAAATCAAAATGTAGTCTTATATCTGAAATGAAACAATTAATCTGATTTTCAGGTATACTACATTTTTCTGATGATCAATGGGAAAAAACTAGAATTCATGGAACTAAAAAATTGAAGCATAATGCGTTTCTTTCCACATTTCCACGTAAAAAATCTAGAAAGGCTCCACCGGTAAAAAACCCACTTCCTTCAAAAGCCTGTAAAATTTGAAAAGATGATCCAAGTTGTGTTGAAAAATCATCAAGCAACGGATAATTTCAATATGATAATTCTATAATTTTCAATCAAGATTTCAGTTGCGAGAAATGTAAAGATAAAGATAAAATAACTGATGAGTTAAAAAGGATAAAATAATTTCTAAATTACATTTTAAATTAATCAATTTCCATAAAAAGATTTGTTAGAAACAGAATAGAAAAATTTTGAAATTGCCAAAATAATAAGAAAGTTAAGACAACACTACAAAATGTATTTAAAGAGGATCAACTAGCCTGCATTTCTCGAAGACCAATGCTATAACATCCGATATGGATCTATAAATCAGCCAATGTGGAAAATATTTGGCATTGTTAGTGGAAAATTTAGTAAAGGTGTATAGTTTGGAAATGACATGGCGGCTATCCGTATGACCTCTCTCATTATAGACGTTACTTTTTCCTTACTTATACTTCCAAAAGCGCCATAGCGGCGAGTATCGGTACTATATATTTTTATGTTATTGTCTTCCACATAGCCTGAAGTGTCAATATACAAAATTTGGGTACAGTTGGACAGTTAAATATCTTTGTAGACAGTGTTAAATAGGTATAATTTAATTATGATCACACGGTATACGGAATATTTAACAGTACGACACGAATATTTTATTGTTATCATTTCATTAATGTTTTTTCAATAATCTTTGCAACAGATTACTTATATTTAGGCACTCACTTTATTAAAGGGTAAGATATAAGTACATGTATTTATGTACATATTTTGGAGTTTTGCAAAGATATATTATGTTGACTTTATTCAATGCAGTCAGTAATTTATATTTGTTTAAAGAGCTGCCATTTAAATTTCAAAACAATAAAATATATTAAGAAATAAAGTTTCCCTCGTGTTTCACGTAAGCTAGAACGTAAACATATTTCATGTACGGTACCTCATAATTTTCATGATGTAAATGTAAATGAAAGAAAAGATCATTAATTAAATGCATTTTATATTATTCAGATAAATTATAAGAAGAGAGATCCTTCATCAACGTAAACATATACTTCGAAATGGTAATGATAATCCACTGTAATGTTAAAAATTGAAATATTGAATTGATGCAAAATGTTTCTAGAATTTTCTAGAATTTTCTATTTTATAATAAACCATTTATTTCAATAGCGCAAGAGATAATTCAAGAAAATAATTGCCATTACATTCAAACATATTCCTCCACAGATTTCTGTTGACTAAAACTCTGACTTTTGACTCGAAGAACTTTGCAAGTGAGATTTTCATGTTCTCATCATCAGCGAACTTCTTTCCATTTAAGAAATGTTGTATGGAGCGGAAAAGATGGTAGTCGGGTGGTACAGTTCAATGTATGAGCTATACGGGGATGGAGGAGAATCTCCTAGCTGAGATAAAGCAGCTCCTGCTTGGTCAGGCCCACTGTCATTCCAGGTAAATGTCGTCATTAAGAAAGCCTACAATGTTCATTTGTGTACGAACTAGTCTTGCTTAATTCTCGAGTGGTCAAGCGTAAGTTGGCTTCCACCAGCTGCCCCAGCACGCCATTCAATAGGGAGAAAGGCCTGCTTGATCGTGGCTTATCTTCGGCTTTATATAACCCAGCATTAAATTTACCGAACCATTAATAGCTTGTATAATTGAAGACAGCATTCTTGCCAAACGATTGCGCATAATGGCATTTACAATTCCACCAGAAACTTCTAGATGCCATTTGTCTGGGAGAACAATTTAGAACATGCCAGAGAGGTCTAGAAAATTCCAAAAAACTTTTGCATCAACTCAATAATATTCGTATAACTTATGTATTTAATTGTCTATCATTGTTTATTTCTTTTTAGCAATCCATTATTCAGAAAAATTTCAATTCCGCGAGAATATTCATTGCTAATACGGAAGCTGAAGAAAGCGGCTGCGGTATGTTTGAGAGGGAATGGAAACCTTTACTGAAATGTATGAACTTCTTCGGTTTGACTTTCAAACAGAGAAAATCCCCGCGTATCATTTTTATGTTGTTCGGAGCAAAAGTATTTCCCGCTTTCTTTCTTTATTTAACAATATATAAAATATTAACCGATAATCCTTCTATTATCAAATGCTTCATATACATATTTATATTTCTTTCCCTTATGATTTATTTATGTATTTTGTATCATTTTCACATCACAAAGCGAAAAATTTTAAACAATATCGAGAAAATATACGAAATTATACACAATAAAGAGGTTGTAAAAAAAGTTCTCTATTTTAAATGCTTTCTAATTTGTCTCAATAATACTATTCTTCTGCAAATTTTCTATTTTAATCGGAATAAAATGCTATTTAAGTTAGACGGAACAACTACGATCCGAACGAATTTCATTAATTATGATTTGCAGAATTCTACAATTTCCTACATTTTTGCATGCTTTTTGTTCTTATTCGTATTTATTCAAAGTAATTTCACGGTCCTTTTCTTTTCGACTATTTGCAAAAAGTTCGAAAGTTCCTTTAACTTTCTAAGCAAATCAATTTCTAATCGTACAGGCGAAAGAGGAGATATTAAATTAGTAATGAATAAGTATACACAGTTGTTAGATACCATACATAACATAGAAGTTATTTATTCTCCAATATTATTCTGGTGGACGATCTTGTTTACTTGCAACGTTATATTCAATATCGGTTTCATTCTTAATGAAGATGCAGAATTGTATTTTTACATAATGCATTTTTTTTGCTACTCGCTATTTCAATTTTATTTGTTTTCTGATGTTTGTTTTTCCACTTCGAGCTTAAATAAAACAGCCAAAATTGTTTTAAATGTCATTTACAAGGCATCCGTTGATGGCAACGACAGGTTTCTAAAAGAGGAGACTTTTCGATTTTATATGAAAGTTCTGCAAGACATGCCGACTTTTTCTGCTTGGAGATTTTTTAATGTGGATAGCAGTCTATTCGTAACTATTGTTGGTATGATAATCACTTATAGTATTCTTATGATTCAATTTTCGGTAATGAATGGATAATCTATGTTTTAAAATGTATTTGGCTTTATGTATAGGTATGAGCATGTAATGGATTAATTAACTTTAATTTATTATGTTTAATTGAAAATTTAATGGTGAATATATGTTTAAAGTACGCTTGATTTACTAAATAAATTACATATGTATAAACTCTAATAATAATAATAATACTGTGAAAATTAATAAAACCAGAGTGAAAAGTCAAGCTCAGTGAACCACATTTAACAGTAAGACTTAATATTTGAATAAAATGCACATTTTACAGACTATAACTACAGGATATATTGCATGAAGTGATGATAAATCAAGCATCATTATAGAAATAAAGACTTCGAGCTTCACTTTGTAACTTAAAGTTGTTGCACCTACAATATACTTCAGCTTCATTGTGGAAGAAAAAAAAGTTTACATCTACTACAACTTTTTCGTTTTCTTCTGTACATTGTTTCGTCCAAAACTTCCCTAGTAGTTCATCTCTTTTAGGCAGTATAAAATTAGTGATTATATAAGTAATGTGCTTCGAAGTACTATATTATGTAATCACTTTAAGTGAGTACGAAGTAATGAGGACTGAATATGTGCTGTTGTTACCGTTATGTAACTAACGATACACAGGTAGTTGGAACACTCCAGTAACGTGACTGTTAAGACTGCTGGATAAAACAATCATTTCAACTGAATATAAAGGATTAATAGAAATATATACGCTTGTAAAATTTGAATATTTAAACGTATTCTCTAAACATAAAAGCGCTGTTGTGTTTAAATAATACTCAACATTTTATTTATGTAATAAAACGTAGTCAATCATGTGTAATAAATGATGCATAAAAAGCGATCTGCCACATTTTTACATTCTACTTATACATAATAATACTGAAATATTTTAACGAATATGAAGTTCCGTACTATAAAACAATGCAGGCCATATACAAATAAACTTCTGTTTAAATAATATACTACGTATTTACACATATCTATATTCTAAAATACACCAATAATAACAATTACAGCAAAAATTGTACGCCTCATTAGTAAAGATATGCATATGTATGTCATAACATGTATTATACGTGGTAGTACATTAGATAATAGATTGTAAGAAATATATTATTTATATTATATTAAATTGATTTATTTTGTTAACTTTGATAAAATTTTAAGAAAAGTTATATTAGCTGCAATATGATTGGCTTACCTTATATTCAAAGTTAATGTAAATATTACAAAAATATGCAATTTTTAACGTACTTAAATATTTGTACATTAATGTACACTAATAACTATTTGTATATAAAGATAAAAAATTTTAGTATTAAACTTTTATTCTATTTAAATTAGTATATTATAATGTGATATCAAGATGTCTGAAGTGTTAATTCATCGTGTACTCTGTAATTAAAAAGCTAGATTTAATTTTCAATAAAAAAAGTAATAATTTAAATCTGTTGTAGTTTTTATTTTCAATTTATTTGATCATTAAAATCTAAACGTTAAAACGTAATTCATTATTTACTGAATCAGTAGTTTCCAGATTTCGAATGGATAAAATTTATGCTTAATACCTGTATAGAGTGTTACAAAATTCCTCTTACAAGTTTATAGGACAGTTTCCGTAAGAAAAACTAAGATGAAAGTATAGCAATGTTAAGAAGTTAGAGTCTGTTCATAAATGACCTCAACAATAAAAGGGGGTAGGAGGTTAAGCAGACACCGGAGTCATGTGAAAAAGGTCTACGGCATCAACTTAAAGAACTGTGAAACTCGAAATAAAATCCGAGCGAACAAAAGTCTCCATGAATTTTTCATGAATTCATGGTTTTGGCACTTTCTTTGTGGGCCTGGCCTATTCCAAGATGAGTAGATGAGTATTAAAAAAGTCTTTCTTAGTAACCGTAACGAGGAATTCATTAAAAAGAAACTCATTTCACACTTATTTTATTCTGGAAACAATAATGCTGTATAGAAAATAAAAGTAATTTGTCACATCACTTTATATTACATTTTCAAAAGTAATGTAAACAAACCGTTTTTACTTGTTTTTATAGGTAAACATTGCTTTTTTTATTAAGAATGTATACACAATAACTTGTAATAAAGATATGTAAAGAGAAATAATGACTTTCTCGACAGTATTTGCAACAGAATCAATCGATAGTGTAAGAAGTGTATTTTCTATCGAAGGCTCCTTCATGAACTCACAAGCCTTCAATATTTCTCGTAAGTTAATAAAATTTTTCGCAGTTTCTTTTAAATGGTAATGTTAATGTTCATGTTAGAGAATTTTTTTTCTTTGTTTATATCTCAAATGTTTAAATTTTGTTAGCCTAGAAATAATTGTTTTAGTAATGTACTTCGACAGAAATATGATTGTCCCCTTTTCCAATGCATAATATGCTAAATAATAATACCAGTTTTCATCCTTTCCGGCCTTTCTATCGAATAGTGTTGCTGTAATCTTACCCTCTAATAAAATAGGGTAAATAAGTTGTAGCATTTTTTAAATGCTACATCTTAATTTCCCTATTGCATTCGAAATATCCTGTGGGGTCTTAGAAGTCTGGTAATTAAATTTTACAGGTAAATTGCTTTACTGTATTCAGTGATAAGCTCGCTAGCTTATCACTGAATACAAAAATTCATAGCGGGAGTAGTTCATGTGCGATTACTTTACCTTAGCAGTGATAAGGATAATTTGCAAATTATTCGATTTAATATAAAATATCAAACGCTGTAAAATAAAACAGAGTTAATCTAATCATCATATCATTACTAACTTAATACCTAAATGCCCATTCAACCATTCTCACATTGCAATTTTGTTATGCAGGGATGCCCTTCTGTATTGTGCAGAGGAGCCTTTACTTATCGTATTTGACTGTCCGTTCCAGGTACCGTACTTACTTCGAATATTTCAGAATATACTGAATGCTAACAATACGTATTATTTCGTGTGCTATAAAATTATAATTGACATTGTTTCCCTATTTTCTTTACGGGTTGAGATACAAAATTCAAAAGCCCCTTGCAGAGACGTTCGAGTATTATCAGATTCGAACGATCCGAGCTAGTAATGTCCCCTTGTATCAAGTAATGTGCCAATAGCTTTATTCTCGGAAACATTTTTGGTGTGTTGATTTAAATCAACTAGTGAAAACGCAGGTGACTAATGACATGTATTTTACGGGCTCTGACAAGAATGAATTAACATTTTACTCATTTTAAAATTAATCACTTAAGCCATTAATTTTAATATTTATATAATAACTTAATAATCCTTAATCTGGGCTAAAAAACAGATCTTCTCACTCACACGCGTTAAACACTTTTCGTCCGAACAAAGCGAGAAAAAGTAACCGAAACTACCGAAATAACTACTCCCGTAATCCCATATCTTTAACTACGTTGCATTACAACTAACTGTACTATAGGCCTACATTGCATTTGAATAAAACTTTGATAGAAAAATATATTAAAATAATAATTTAAATTTTGCTTATATACAGGGGGTTGGTTATAATTAAACTCACCCTTTGTATTGTGTTTGTATTGTGTTCATTCTTGACCAGTGCTGCTGTTTCTAGGGTAATCTTTTCTAGAGCAATTTGAGAGTAATGTTTCGGGTAGTTTTATATTTAGAGTAAATCTAGGGTAAAACTACCCTGTGTTTGTGGTCTTATTACTCATCGCGCCACAAGTTTTGCTGGAAAGTTTTAGCCTGAAACCATTCTGTTTTTCCTTACAACTAGAGGGTTTTAAAATAGGACAACAGAAGTTAACGAAATAATGCAGATTCATGCTAGGTACAGTACATGGGTGTACACTGTAGAGCAGATCTCGGTTTTCGTCGATAATCCGTTCGAAAACAACGGCGAAAATAACTCCGCAACATTTTCAATTCTCGTAAAAATGACTGATTTTTTAATAATATTATGAACTGGAGACTCTGTCAACCACAGCAACAGCGACTTCTTTGACAATTTCTTTCGCCTCCTTGCTGGCAGCACACTCCCAAATCTCTAGTCTCTTCAAATTTCGTAATTATGTTTTTCGAACCATTCTTCGTCATGGATTTTTTTCGCAATCGTTATAACTTCAATATTCTCGCAGTACAGCTAAGCTACTGCTGCCGTTATGATAAAATATGATAAAACAGTTTTACCAGCAATGCTCTGTCTTTTATCTATAAGGGCATGCTTAACGATAACATAAAGGCACGCAAAATGATCTTCAGTCTTTGAATGCAGTCCTTCTTAGTAGGTTTGCGAAGTTTTCTTAACTACCAAGTTTAATCAAAATCCGATAAGCAGACCGGGCTATACAGGGGTCTGAATAGGACCAGTTTACTTATAACCACCCTGTATATACAAAAATTCATTTATAACTTTTTTCTCTCTATGGGCATTATGGGCGTTAATTGATCCATCCGACTGTCACATAACCATTATTTTGACTCTTTTATATAGAAAATTACGTAAAGCGAAAGGTAAAGGAAACATTTCCAGTTTATCAATATATATTCAAAACGTAAGTAAGCACTATTCAATTAAATATTAGCAAATTAAAACATTTTGTAAACTTTAATATAATATAATTACATTCAGTAACAAGAAAAAGAAATATTTTGAAAAAAATGACTACTGAAGTTCAAGTATTTTCATCTCAAAATGAATCTGAAAGCCATGGAGACAACAGAGCCGACTTGCAGAGTCATTTGAAGCCATTAATGGTAAATATGGATATTCTTGGCTTAAAATTGGAAAATAAATATTCTCTGCGTACTATCTTCATGCTGTTAGGAGCAACAATGATTCCAATTGCCTATGTTTCTTTTACATTTATAATAATGTACCAGCAATCAATTATAATGTATACGTTCATTTTCCTTTATTTTTCTGCTTCATTTACCGTTTACTTGTTATTCTTGTATCACTTTCACATCATTAAGAAAAAATTATCATCTAATATACTAAATATGTACGAAATTTTAGATAAAAATGAAAATAGGAGTAAGAAAAATACAATATTATTATTATTTAGATGTATTTTAATATGGATTAATGCTATAATTCATTTAACGTCAACGTATTTTATTCATATTGTTATGGAAAGTAATTCAGAGTATAAAATTAAAACATTCCGACCAAATATTCTCGGTACCGAAATCAATTCGTCGATGATTATATTCATTGTAGTGTGTTGTTTTCAATTGTTTTTATGCATGCAAAATAATTTCTTGCTGCTTTTCTTTTCTTATTTATGCAAAGAGCTAGAATATTCTTTGAATTATTTACGCAAGAAAGTTTTAATATTCGAGAATGACGATAGTAAAAAAATTCTTGTCATATCACGTAAGTACACCCAATTGGTGGTGGTCATAAGTCATATTCAAGATCTTTACTCGCCGGTATTATTCCTTTGGCCAATTTTAATTGTAGGGAATACAGTTTTTGTAATTGGTGTATTTACTCAATTCATAATAAAGCCCAGAGTATTGGTTTTTTTTGCAGCAGTTATTACTTTTTGCTTATTTCAACTCTTTTACTTTTGTGATGTGTGTTTTTCTTCTTCGAATGTAACTAAAGCCGCTATGAAATTATTAAATGCTATCTACAAAGCATCGTCAGATAGCAATATTAAGTTATTGCACAAATGCACTTATCGATTTTATATGAGATCCATGCAAGTCCTACCCAAATTTTCAGGATGCGAAATGTTTTATCTGGATAGAAAGTTTATTGTGGCTATTTTTGGTGTAATTGTCACTTACAGCATTATAATGGGTCAATTTTCGAGTTTGTCATGAATTTCAAAATATAAATATAATTAATATGCATTGTATCATAACCGTTAAATGTGTATTTAATGTTGTCGTTTAATCGTAATGAGTAAATTATGATCTGCACATGTTAATAAAAATGTTAATATTGAATGTAAAATGTAGTATTAAGGCAAAACTCGACTTACAAAAATGTAGTATATATTTTAAGTACAATGGAAATTGCATTTTTGTATTTGTTATTAGCGATTATTGTATTGAAATTATATGTATTATATGGTCTTATATTCAATGACAGTCATTTTTTTCAGCAAATTTTCTATTTATTTATTAAACTTTTGAACAGAAATGCATAAAGATTCTACTCTAAACAACAGTCACTTTCGAATAACGGCCGTTTCTTTTGTTTCTCTCTGTGTTCAGAGGACTGAGTGTGGTTTTAATATATGTAGTTTTAATACAGTCCTAAATACTTTATATATAATACTAGTTTGTATTCTTGGTATCATTGCAATTCATGTAATAATTATAATTATTCAAATTTTAACATTAATCGATAAAGGGCATGTGGTATATGTCTCGTACTTGAATATAAAACCTTAATATTTATACTCTACGTGTTCTTAATATTGATAATGATCACTTCGTGGAAGCGGTAATCATCAGCTGGTTTTGTATGGAGTAAGTAGCTGGACAATACAGTGTACTGAAGATTTAACACAATTAAATTTGCGAAGACATTCTCTAAGACATGATTTACAAGTAACACACGAGAAACGTACTGAACTTTGGGAAAACTTCGTAAATATTAACGAAAAATGGAATACTCTCCTCCCTTTTGTATACTCTCATTTGTTGCATATTATTTGCTTATTAGTATACGGTACATTGTTTATAGAATTATATTTTTAAACAACTGTGATTTTGAATCTAAGCTGTTAAATGGTAGACTCTTTATACATGGCAATATTGTTGTGATACGTGTGAAAATGTATGACGATTTTATTTCTATCGAGAAAATTTCTAGTGCAAACTTGTCTCCAGAATTTGAGTTCAAGGTAAATATCTTTTTCGAGAACTTTTACAACTTTTCCTTTCTATCAGGAGATAAATAATAGGTTTGTATATTATTAGATGATCGATTGTATGAAGATATTTGGAAAATTTTCATCAGGAATATCAATGGGCGGCTTTTTTTATATTAAAAAACACTTCCTCATAAGGGTAGGTATATATTAATATTAAAACATTTTGTAGAAAATAATAATTTATAATTATTTTCAGGCGACAAATGGTTTATATTTTTTCTACTCCTCCTTTATCGAAGTAAGTGGCGATCTGCGAAAGGAAAAAACTTGTGTCCAATTCTTAAGAACAGTACTTTTGAAGAGAACTTATTCAATTGCTATTTCTATATTTTACGTGTTAAAATCGATGTCTAACTTGTATTTAATACAATAAGAATCTGTAATGCTTAAGAAATTACTATGGCTATCGGAAACATTTCGATGTCAGAATACCTGATTGAAATTCCCAAAGAGAGTATAGGATTAGAATGAAGAAACCGGTCGAATTACGGCATTCCTTTTTTACATGAAGAAAAATTATTGCACTTAGAAATTCGTTACAACACGTATTTGCTTTAAGATAATGCCAGCTTTAAATTTCACTTTAGCACCTAAATTTTTCTTGGAAAATGTAAACTCTATACTGAACACAGTGTAAACACCAAACTTGGTTAGCATTTGTCTGTTAGTTGTTTCTTCTCACATCTTCAAACACTTATTCTTTAATTTTAATCACCAATTTTGATGTAGATATATTTCTTTAAGTACATTGTTGTTTTCATAATTGACCATTTGTAGATCACAGTCAATCATCTAATGTTTATTTGTTAATTAAAAGCATTAAATAATAATGATGTACGATGCAATATTCGAAATAAAAGTGTATTAATATTGTCGTACTTATTATTTGTTGTAAATGTGTATAAAATTTTTAAATCGAATTTTATTTTAGGATTATACAGAAAACTAGTTTTATAATAAACTATATTAATGAATATATTTATGGCAGGTTATTTACCAGTTGTTTTTTAATAAATTTATATTAAGCATAATTAAAATGGCACATTTATTCAACTTTAGTGATATTTATTTTATTACACAACACCAATATGCAATACATCATTTTGCATTTAAACGCGCACTATTGTTTTAACAAACTTATGCAAATTTAATTGGCATTATTAGTTGAAAAAAGCATTAATCTGCTATGCTTGTTGCAAATTTGGTGTGCTGAAATTTCAGAACACGCAGAAGACATTTTCGTAAAACAGTTACTACCGAAAATCACCGCTGTGCCACTTTCGGCGCTTTGCATTTTAATCTGTGATGTTCGATTGTGGGAGGCATTCAATAAGTGTGGTTCGTTGAAATCGTGTTTGTAAGCTTCAAGGAAAATCATTCAGCTTAAGATAATATCAAACTGCATATGAGAGGCATCACGGATAATCAGTTTGATCGTCTGTTTAAAACAGTGTTCATCGATTTTATATTTTTTAGCTTCAGAATGGGATGCGCATTGAAAAGTATCTCTTGCCATTAAGATCTCTGTATAGCATCACTGTCTTCTACATCCATTTGCTTATACAAGACACTTTTGGCTAAACGTAAACCTGTTTTCTAAACCTGTAAGAGCGTGCATTTGTGTATAGATGTGTATGTGAGAGTGAGAAAGAAAAAGAGAGTGCATGTATCTGTGACAGAGGAAAATGGATGCTGGCCTCACAAAAAGGGAATTCTTACACATTTCGTCTACTCAGAAAGAAATTTGTCATTTTTGTACATACTGCGCATGGTAGAGGAGATCTTTACACTTACAGGAGAATCAATATATGAAGCGTGCAATGCCATAAGGTTGTAAATGCCAAAAAACAAATTTTTCAGGAGAGAGAAAAAACACTTTTTCTCATGAACAAACTTTAATCAAATGCTAGAAAAATTATTTTAACAATTTATAGTTTGGAAAAACAACATTGGGTTTAATTTCAAACACCTACGAATAATAGTAAGGAAACAAAAAAAGTTTAAAAACAGGGTTAGAGCCATAACGTTGTAAATGCCAAAATTGTGCAAGTGCATAAAGTTGTAAATGCCAAAAACGATTGCAGTCATAAAATTAATGTTTCTACAGCTGAAAAACAGTTTTGAATACCGAAAACTTACATTTAAATTATTAAACACAATTTACAAATTCAATATCAATTTTAACATTAAAAACTGGCAATAATCTATTAATTACTTGAACTGGGCTGTAATCTTTATCAATAAAATATTAATTTAGTGTAATAAAAGTTAAAACGTATTTAAAAACTTCAAATTTGAACGATTAATGGAAGTCCAAATATCATTTTGAAATATCAAATAATAAAGTGACAGGTTAACTATTAATAAACTGGCATTTAGTTATCCGGTTCTGCTAGCATCTTCTTGAAATAGGTTTGTGCTATTGGAGTTAAAAATGGTATCATTTTACCAATGTCAGGTTTCTTCTTTTGAGGAATCCCAAAATGGGAGCGAGCAAGAGGAAGTGGAAGATTTTTGAAATCATCAATGCTAACTCTATCTTTCAGCACATTAAGCCCAGTGCACCATCTTGCTGCTTTACCTCCATCTTTAGCAATCATAACTTTACCAAAGTTATTTGATGAGAGTCTAATTTGGGATGCTGTTGAGATTCCCAGGTCTTTTGTATTCAAAAATGCGTGGGCAATCGATTTAAAGTCATGAAATTTCTCAAATACGATGCAGGTAAAAGGGTTTTTGGTCCCTGCACTTTTAATGATGTCCACAAGATCCTTTAGTGTGTAGGCTTTGCATTTTTTCTTCCGTTTTTCAATTAGAGCAAAGTCTCGATCACAGCTGAGAAATGTGTGACCCTTTACAGGGTATTTATGTGTTATTTCTGAAAATACATTATTGGCCAATAACACCAGATACATGGCTATCACGTATTGATTTTTGTTTTGACCAACACTATTGTCTGTCCACAAAGTCAGCTTCTTTCGGTCACCAATAGCAGCCTCAGTAGTAATATAATGGTATATACAGGATGATATTTCCAAAGACCCTCTTCCTCCAAAATTCTCACTCTACAAACACATGCATCCTTTCTCTTTAATTGAATCGTGAATTCCAAGATTGTAGCATGCCAATTGTTGAGCATAATACATTTCAGTGTGTGTTAATTGTGGTATATACATTTGCTGCTGCAAGTCAAAAGATATAACATACGAATCTGAGGTTTTAGCATTTTTTGTGTCATCAGACATGTCTTTTGTGGTTACTTCAGCTCTGTAATGATGTAATTCCAGTTCTGTTTTTGCTGATGCATCACCAGCTTTTATTCGTACATCAAGGCGGTCACAAGTTGAGCAAGTGTCCATGCGAGGTCTTTGAAAAGACAGATTGAATTTGGTCAGGAAAATTTCATTGTACTATTGTCGAGTAACTGGGGCTTTGCTCCCAGCATACTGTTGACAATATTTTTCAAGGGAGGCTCTATACATTCTGCTAACATTGAGATCAGGTGATAAGTACATTTTATCTGTACTTTTGGCTCGAGCATAATGACTTTCTTCACTTGGAAAACTCTTAATGTGCTCAATTATTTTTTTCGTCCACAACTGCTTTTCAGTACATTTTTGCTGGCCTCCTCTTTGATCAGTAGCATCCATTTTTCCTTCCAAAATCATTTCTCTAATCAACTGAATTCTTCTTGCAGTAACCCCAAATGTATTACACAAAGTCTTAAGATAAACTCTTATTTCACTTCCACCGGGAAGAAGCAAATGATAACTGAAAGAGTGTTGCCTTCTACTTCCAGAAGGATGGTGGTACTTCCCATATCGTCTCCTTTTTATCATCTGGGGATGAACAAGTTTTGAAGATAACTCTGTTGCTTATTGTAGTCAGCCGGTTCATAAAATTGTTGGAAGAGTTCCTGACGGTAAGCCAACGTTACGTTTTTGCAAGCGAAGGAACACTTGCATGTCACCTGTAACGTAAACAAAAAGTTTGACAAACTTGTTGGAAACAGTCATATACAAGTTGTTCACCCATGCATAGACACAATAACTATCCATATCTTGCAAATCTCAAATCTACGTCTATATTTTTGAAGTATTAAGTCTTTTACTTACCCCTGTTGGTGGATCCTTTCTCGGATTAACTTTCTGTGATATGGGAGAAATGTACTCTAAGCGACTATTTTTTTGTTTCTTTCGAATGTTCTTCCATTTTTCTGCGCATTTTTTTCTTCTTTTAGGTATTTCATACTTTAAGGAATTCATTTCACTCGTAAAAAACTCACTGCGTTACAAATTAGAATAACAAAATGATGTAAAAGTAAACCGTAACATTTTACGCACCAAAAGTCACGTGGCTTGCGCTTTGGCGCTGAAAACGTTATGGCTTGCACATAACGTCATCTTCAAAATATAGCCACTTAGAGCGCCACAATCGCCACAATATTTCTTTGTAGGAAAAAACATTGCATTTAAAATTCATTTCTTCAATAAAACGAATTTTGAGAAAAATGGCATTTACAACCTTATGGCATTGCACGCTTCATATATAATCGAGATGGGTTGATGATAATAATAATTATAATAATAAGCGCAGACCCCAAACGGTTAGTAGTTGAAAGTTGAAATTTTATACACAGTTAAGGTACGTCATGAAAATGTACGCAAAAAAAAAATTTTTCGAAAAATCCCCCGCGAGGACGAGAGACAAGATTAAAACTTATAGCGAAAAACGCGGCTGCTATTATACTATTTTAGATGTGTTTTTTTTTGCAATTTTCATTGCGTTTTAATAGGGTACGTCACGAAAAAGTACACTAAGAAGGGATATTTCGAAATTTTCCCTGCAGGGAGAGTGTTAACAATGGAAGTGTCAACGATTAAAGTGTTAACAATGGAAGTGTCAACGATGGAAGTGTTAACAATGAAAGTGTTAAGTAACAATGGAAGTTTAATAAAAATATAAATACGACTTTTACAAAGAAACAACTTTGCATGTTGTCCTCCTTTTTCACCGTTCAAACCGTTCATATTTATATTTTTATTAAATGTATATAGCGCCGGCCACGTACAGTACCTATATTGGATTTTTACCTAAAACAATGGAAGTGTTAAGAGAAAGCGACGTGCAAGATTTACAGGCGCAAATGCAGTTTTTTGCGTTTTTGCGGGAATCGAACATATTTTTAGAACCATCTAAAAATTCTCTAATTAGTCTGGAAACAGGGGTGCCTAATTCTTGCATTCTGTGAAAACAGATAAGTTTGGCTATAATGTAATAATCTTAATCTTCGCTATTGTTACTTTTTGCCCGAGCATTGCCGGGCTTATCTGCTAGTTAAATATATTTTACAATATAATATAAAAATTTATCTTACATAATGTAAAATGTTTTTGCATTTGCTTGATACTCAACATATCAACAGACAAATGCAAAAATTTTAGTTATAACTTACAAGAAAATTTGAAAGTTTGCTGGCTGATGAAAGAACAAATGATAGAAAATGTATTACTGCTTTGATCGATTCTGTTGAAAATCATGCTGTGAAACTCATTACTTGTGTTTACATTTCTTTATTAAAAGTTCTTGTGTATACATTTAAGCATCCTTTCTGCACTTTATCAATACTTTTCGTAGAACGAAATATAAATGTTATGTGAAAATATAATTAAACTAATGAGAAAAATGCTTACTTATAAAAGTAAATAAACTGTGTTTATTTACGTTACGACTTTTGAAAATGAAATGGATTTACAAAAAATTTTAATTTTCATACGTTTACATTGTGCAGAATATAAAACAGATGAGAAATGAATTCTGAGATATAGCTTAAACTGAATTTCCTTCAAAGGCAAGGGCAGAGATGACGTTTGTGGTGCCGAAGCTCTAGTGGCATCACCTCTTGCTTTCCTTTGATCTTTAAGAATCAATCAATATCATTAATAATTGGTATATATAATTGTGAATACCAGTAGTAGTGATTTGAGTAGCACTGATCACAAAATTAATATTTTAATTACAAATTTGAATTAAATTAATTTTATTTTAACATTAAAGCAAAGTTTTTGTATTAATTATTAAATGTTTTAATATCTGAGAAAATTAAAACATGACAATTGTATGAAATAATATAACACCAAAACAAAATTATTTTTGAAATTTTTTTATTTTATTTAAGCTTTTTCAGTTTTTTCATTCACTTTATCTAAAACATGACACATTTCTGCAAGTAAGTGGAGTAATAAATTTTCGTGATTGTTGACAATATATTCCTGTTCTATTTTCTGATATTTTAAAATGTAACACCAAGGAAGTTCATTTTGGAAGTCGTCAATAAATTGCTGGTCAAGTATTTGGTAACGAGAAACATAATTCCAATTTAGATAATTTTTAATACACGTAAAGTCATAGTTTTTAATCGTTGGTATTTTAAAATTTTTTTTATATCAAACTTATGTATGTATCGCCTAATCAAATTATCTGAAAGAATTTGAAATTCAGCGACTTTATTTCAATCAAGATATTGTGAAAAGTTTGTTAAAAATGATTCATTTAACACCTGATACTCGCAAATTAAATCCCATTTTGCATATTTAATATGTTTTTCAATAAATGAAGTAGAGAATATATAGTTGTTCCATAGGATTTCTCAATTTAACTTATCAGCAAATTCAGAAATGAATGTGAGAGATAAATCGTTTCGTTGACTGATGATATCCCAGTCAATATAATTTCTTAAATGACGAATATTATGTTCTTATAATGGTGAAAATGATGAATCCCCCCAATCAATTAGCAGTTGAGTATTGTCTATAAAAAAACAAAATTGTTTTTTTTTGTTAATAAATATTTATTTAATTAATTACATAATACGATACATTATTCATATTAATAACATTTTATTATATGGATATCACAATAGAATACATTATTATTCAAATTGAATACATATTTAAATGGATAACATTATTCAAATTGAGTATATATATTAGCAGATACAAAATTATTTATTACATTTCATACAGCTACATCTTGTAAATTATTTGTCATATATTGGTAATGTTATTTTATCATTTATTACAAAAAATTTACATTCATGTGTTTTATTCTTAGACAGTTTTAATGATGCTGCTTTATTACATGCTTGCTTTAAACATACATAAGTTTTATTACAAACACTATGTATTACATAACTATGTTTTCGTTTGCATACTATTAAAAATCCGTATTGTGGAGATGATGATGATATCCAAAAATCTGTAAGAATCAAAAGTAGAAGCTGTAATGACCAAACGATACCACATCTATTCCATTATCTTGAATGAATTTTTATCATAAAATGGAGAAAGTGAAATTTTATTTTGCAGGTACGTTGTTCCTACATGATTTTTGCTTTTAATCCCATATTGCTTATGTCTTAATAGCTCTGTGTTGAATAAAACTTCTTTATATTTATCGTGATTAAATGTTTTTATAACAGATTTTTTAATACCTTTAGCGGTTTTTTATTTTGTTTATCAAAAATATAAGAATACATTTTTGGTTTTAAAGAACAAAACTTAATTGTCGGTTTAGACAATGTCTCATCTTTAAAATATCCTAATTTATTTTTGTTCATTTCATTATATAATTCGTGGGTTTTAGGATAGTTACTAAAATCAAACATATCGGGGAACGTTTTAAAATCCTTATAAATATCATTTGTATAAATTTGAAGTGTTAATGAATCCGTGTTAGTATATAATAAATGTACGTTTTCACCATATCTGTTTTTAAATACTTTATAAAATGTTTCATACATATGTAATTTGCTTAATTCTAATACACAAAAACCTATATAAATAGGTTTGTCTAAGCATACATTAGGCTTCTTCATTTTAAAAGTTGTAAGATTATCATTTATAATTTGAAATTGTTCTACAGATGGTTTAGATAAATATCGGTGATATTGATTTAATGTTTTAGCTGCTTTTAAGTCAATACGCTTTCTCACATTTTGATATGTTTTGCCAAAAAAACTATTATTCATTAATTTAAAAAATGATTTGTCAAAATCATCAGTTGATTCTTGTTTTTTTTATTATTAAAAAATATATATTTTTTAAGCCACGCACTTTGATAAAATGCCGATACTCTATGAATTTTAGTTACTATCAACCCCTCTTCTAGATAAAATTTTAAATTTCTATAATGAACCACATAGTTTGTTTTATCAAAAAGAGTAGGAGTTAATTTTTTACTATTAGTATATTTTAAATTTAGTTTATTTAATACTGTTTTTTGATAATTAGATAATAAATCATACGGAATAGCAGTGTGTCCAACAGCTAGCGGAAAATTATCGTGTCGGTCATGAATATATTCGGGATATTTTAAATCAACTTCTAAGATATATCCTATGCTATTTTTATCAGCATCTATTTCTTCTTTGTGCAACCATCTAAAATTATTTACAGGTAAGTATGCGCTCATTACAAACCGATAAAGATTATTCGCATCTATTCACAGAATATAATTATGAGGTTGATTTTTATCATATGTTTTGGGTATTAATGGATTATTAGCCTGCGCAAATCTTTCCCTGCTAAACTTACTCCCCCCTCATTCCACTTTCAATAAATAAATACATATCAAAATCATTAAATAATTCTAATTGAATTCTTGTCATTTTTAAACAACTATTCCATGTTAAATCAGATGTTGTTATAAAATATACGGGATCTAAATTATAATATGTTAAACTTAATTTTCTAAAATTTTGGAATATATCTGCTAATAATATAGTATCGACATATTGATATAATTTTAAATAGTCCTTGAAAGTTTCACAGCGAAATTTTTTCCAAACTAATTGAGCATGATTATAATCATCATCTGTAATATTTTCTCCTGATAATTCGTTATAAAAACATTTTTTGGGGGTAGCTGTATTTTATCTAATATTTCTTTGTTTTTAAAATAGGATTATGGAAAAATTCCTTTTCTTTTTAATAATTCTCTATATTTGTAATGACGACAAAAATGATTAAAAATTGGAAAATTATAATTTGCATTTTTTAAATTATCGGTTAAAACAGAGAGAGAAAAATTTAAAAACTGATAACTGTCAATAAATTTAAAATAATGTAATGAAAATGTTCTAAATTTTTTCTGAATTTATTGGAATAATTCTAATTTTTGAAAATAATTTAGAAGGTATATTTTTAAAAATTAAATGCGAATCATAACCTGAAAAATTGTGCAATATAATTGGGATAAACGGTTTTAGTCTATAATTTAAATTGCATTTATTATGAGCGCACCCTCGAAAACAGCCCTGTTTGATGATCGTGGTCCATTACACAAATATCATTATCATAAAATTTTTTATTACAAATATGACATAAATGTCTTGAATTATTAGTAACAGTATTTAAATTAATTTCAACATTAGACTTATTTTACTTAACAAATTATTCAACTGGTTTTGAATATCAATTAAAAAATTATTAACAGCATTATCACCACAATAAAAATTAGCATATATTATTTTATCCTCGTTTTCAATAATTATAATCGAATAACATATAGGTTTATGAATTTCAACGATTTTAGTAAAACTTTTTTTAGGATTTATTTTATTAGAAGAAACCTTTTCCAAAATTGATTCAAAATCTGCAAATATGCAGATTGGGTAAAATAATGATTTTTCATGAGAATGAAATTTGGTGATTGCTTCTTTTCCTTTCGGGGTGGATACTTTTTGATATTTATGATTAGAACAAAATTTGAGATGCTCATTTAAAGTACATTCTCTTTCAAAACCATTTAAACATCTTTTGCAAAATTTTCTTGGCAAAAATTTCTCAGACATTAGTCTATTAAAATTTCTAATTAAAAAATAATGAGATTTATATAATAACAGATCTACTTCTTTTTCAAATTGAAATTTACTTATATAAATCGGATTAATTAGTTTGTTTTCATATCCATATACATTAATATTTAAACAATTATTTTTTTCAAATACAGTCAAACCTGTTTTTATGCGCTCTTTTTATGTGCGATTTTTATTTGTGCGATTTTTTTAATGCGAATTTTTAATTTGTGCGGTATAGTTGGCGACTAGTCTCGTGCGATTCGTCATGTCTTACGTTGACTTATTATAGCTAAATAAACTTATTATAGCATAAATGCACTTATTATAGTGATATTATTGCATGAATATGCGAAAAATAAAATAATTTATTTTTTAAGTCAACAAAACACCACCTGGACAAAAATATGTAAAACAGACAATAGACAAGACGATGCAGTCAAGTGCTGACATCTGTTGTCAATAAATTCTATTTCGTACGGTTTTGAGTTATTTTCTATGTGAGACTTTTTTTATGCGGTCCCTGTTGACCGCATAAAAAAAAAAATATTTTTTAATTGTGTTGCGAAAACTATTATTTACAGCCATTCGTGAAGTTTCGTGAGATTTTTTTTTATGCATTTTTTTAATGCGGTTTCTATCCCTCGCATAAAAACAGGTTTGACTGTAATTCGGAATATTTTTAACATTTACAGGAAATTTTAAACTATTTATATTTAAATATTTTAAATATTTCCTATACAAATATATAAAATTTTTGTTGGTATTAACTGTTGGATACATATTAGCAATTATACAATATAAAAAACATTGATTGTCTGAACATTTTATATTTAACACACAACGTTTATTAACTATATGTTTTGGAAGAATAATATTACCACATTCTCCAATTTCATTTTTGTATATTCCTATATGAATATCTATAAATATAATTTTTTTCAGTAGCCACCCCGATCCATATTTTATAAACTCATCAATATAGTTTAAAATTGTATCAAATGCATTCATTAATTTTTCATTAATCATATACGAGGATAAAATATGCTCAACACGACTAGAAAAATAAACATCTTGATATTCTATAATATCATCTTCTTTATATTTTATAAATTTAGTTTTTAAATTTATTAAAAATTTTCTTCTACAAACGAAATTATCATTAGCTAAAATATTATAAATACTAGATGTTATTTTTTCAAAAAAGACAGATGGATCACTATTTTCTAAAATAAGAGCACGATAAGTTTTAGCATAACCTCTAAAAGCTTTTTTCCTTAATATAAAAGACATATTTTAAACATTTACACATTTGTCTAAATGTTCATTCATTGCATCAAAAGCTTTTTTATAAAATTTAAAGTCCTTAATACTAATATTATATTTGTTAGGTGGATAGTTCCCTTTTGTTTTTGTTAAGGAAACATATGTGTTAGAATGAAATTCTACCACCTCCATGAATTGATTTTCACATATTTTGATGTTAAACTTGCTAATTTTTGAAGATTTACCTTTATCTAGAGTTAGGTCTAACCCAAACTTTTGGTCAAAGGCAAACTTTTGCTTTTTCAACTCCTGATCTTCTATATTTTTAGGTTTGGGTCCTCTTTTTTTACCAACACTCTGTTTCGTGTTAAAATCATAATCACATTCTAAAATTAACATTATATTTATTGAATTATTTTAAGTAAAAATATTTAAAATCTAAAATAAAATACTTACCTTCTGAAGACATTTTTCTTAAATGTATAAGTTTTCAGCGATGTATTAAGCTGGTATCCTGACTGTGTATTGAGCTAGTCTCTTACACACAGTATTTATACTATCGCTAGACACAAAAATAACAGATAACACGGATGTGAATTAATATTTTTAGACAGTATTTTTTAACAACAGGATATTCATTAATAATTTTGGAATAACAAATGGGTTATTAATGATAGGAATGGGATACCAATTAATAATTTTAGAATAAGATGATGTCTATTAACCTCTTAACAGTGGAACAATCAGACGTGGCGCTACCAGTAGTTGTGGAGTAGA